>NC_091474.1:236647492-236904992 GCF_036971445.1 Narcine bancroftii | reverse complement strand
AGAGAGAGTAATCCATGCTGATTGACATGAACCAATCCTCATTGAGGGGTCTCAGCAGTGGAGAGGGTCAAGAACGTCAAATTCCTTGGTGTCAACATCTCCGAGGATCTGTCCTGAGATCTCCATGTCGACGCAATCATGAAAAAGGCTCACAAGCGGTTTATTATGTGAGGAGATGCAGTATGTCAAAGGCTCTTGAAAATTTTTACAGGTATATCGTGGAGGGCATTCTGGCTGGTTGCATCACTGTCTGGTATGGAGGTGGCAATGCTCAGGATAGGAGAAAATTTCCAGTGTGTTGTTAAATTGGCCTGCGACATCACAGGCACCAGACTTCACTCCATTGAGGACATCTAGATGAGGCAGTGTCAATAACAGCACAAGCCTCTATCCTCAAGGATCCCCACCACTCAACGACTCGCATTGCCAGGTTCAGGAACAGCTCCTACCCCTCCACCATCAGACTTCACCTCAACAAACTCAATCAGGGACTCATTTAAGGAGTCTTATTTGTGCACCATTCATTTTTTAAATTCTCTCTGCATTGCACAGTTTGTTTACATTCATTATCTGTTTACAGTTTTCTTTGTTTACATGTATATACTGTGTATAATTTCTTTTCCACATCCAATAAGTGGTAATTCTGCCTTGCCCGCAGGAAAAGGAATCTCAGGATTGTATGTGATGTCATGTACGTTCTCTGACAAGAAATCTGAAATCTGATACCTGAAATCAAAATTAAAAGTTTATAGTTACTGATCTATGTGGGACAAACCTATCATTTATCTCGTTGATAAAATCATAGAACACGACGGTGCAGATATAGCTACTGTAGTGGTTAGTGCAACACTATTACAGCACTGGTGACCCAGGTTCGAATCCGGCAAGGTCTGTAAGGAGTTTGTACATTCTCCCAATTACCTGCATTGCTTTCCTCCAGATCTTCCAGTTTCCTCCCACCATTCAAAAACAAATGGTTTTGTAGGCTAATTGGGTCTCAATGGCCATAATGGTGTGGTAAATAAAATATAAGATGGCCCTTCCGCTCATCCATTCTGTGCCAAACTATTACTCTTGCCCACTCCCAGAGGGTTATTAACTCGGCCTTTTCTATCGAGAACATCTACATGAAGTGTTATCTTTAAAAAGCAGCCTCTATCCTCAAGGACTCCCACCACCCAGGCCATGACCTCTTCACTCTGCTACCATTTGGGAAAAGGTACAGGAGCCTAAAGACGAGCACTCAGTGGCACAGGAACAACTTCTTCCCCCGCTGCCATCAGATTCCTGGATAACCAATGAACTAAAGACACTGCCTGACTTTTCATGCACTATTGTTTTAAACATTTTTTAGAGTAGTGTTGTAAGATGGTTATGTTTGTCTGCACAATGACTTGCCTATGACAATAAAAAAGTCTTGATTCTGATTCCTATTGAATTTCACCCAGACTATAGCCCCCATCCACATACCTATCCAAATTTTTCTTAAATGTCAAAATTGAGGCCGCATTCACCACTTCAGCTGGCAGCTCGCTCCACACTCTCACCATTCTCTGAATGAAACATTTCTCTCTAACTTTGCCTTTGAACATTTCACCTTAACCTATGCCTTCTAGTTTTTAATCTCACCCAACCTCAGTGGGAAAAGCCTGTCTGCATTTATTCTATCAATAATCCCTCATAATTTTAACCTCTATCAAATCTCACCTCATTCTCCGATGATCAGTGGAATAAAGTCCTAACCTTTCCCAGTAATTCAGCTCCTTGAGTCCTAGCAACATCCTTGTAAACCTTCTCTGCACTCTTTGGGAACATGCAGGAGACTTCCACCAAATCTCAGGGCTCAGCCCTCTCAAGGTTAAAACCTTGTGTTCTTAAACTCTTAGTTAATTTTGTGCCTGTCCCTTTAAGAGAACTATTTTTTTGTAGAGTTACCATAGTGTCTATGATGTTATATGTCGTAATATCCACCCAAGTTAATGCCTTGCTCTTTCACTCTACAAGATGTGAAGGAAGCGTGAGCACGAGAAAACTTTCCTTGAATATTTTCTCATTAAATAGCTTTGTGCATCTCTTTAATTACCTTTGTGTATCTCTAAATACATTTGTGTATCTCTTTAAAATCTTTTTATATTATTTGTATCTTCATATACTTTTTGTATCTCTATCATAAAGTAAATACTTTGTTAATCATTGTTATGGAAGTCTTAATGTGAAGCTATGCAAAATATTTATCCATTCTATCAACGAATTAAAGCTACATAAAGTAACAGCCACACAGTTTGATTTGTTGGACTAAATTCAGGATATCTCATGCTTTGGAAGATGGTACTCCGAAATTAGGATATATTAGAATAAGGGAAGTGTCACCGTTCTTTCCACCATGGTGATCAGAAGCTAAGAGGCCTCAGGAAGATCCCACAATCTAAAAAAGAACAGATAACGTTCCTGCTGACTGACAAAAGATATCGTAAAATGCACAATGCTTTCTGAGTAAAACTCGAATAATCTGGCATCATTGGGCCTTGATTGTGTCTTATGGACAGGCTGAATTATTTGAATTTTTTATTATGTACTAATTTTCTGGATTTCTGAATGTTACACCTTTTAATACCCTGTGCATTTTTATTCCATTTTTGTTGAGAACAATAGATTTCAGCCCAACTAGTCTGTGCCAAACCATTATTTTGCCTTGTCCCATCGACCTGCACCCTGAACTTATCCCTCCATACCCCTCCCGACTATGTTCTTATCCATATTTTTCTCAAAGGTTGAACTTCAACCAGATCCACCACTTCACCACTCTGAGGTTTCCCCTTAAATAGTTCACCCCTAACTCATCTCCTCCAGTTCTTGTCTCTCCCAACCTCAGTGTAAAATCCTGCTTACCCTCTCTATAATTCCTCGTAAATTTAAATACCTCTCTCAAATCTCCTGTCATTCTCCAATAAAGTCCTAGCCCATTCAATCTTTCCCGATAACAGCCATACAGTACCCTTTTAAATTTTCTCTGCACTCGTTCGATCTAATTGATATTTTTCCTGTAATTAGGTGACCAAAATTGTACACAATACTCCCAATTTGTCTTCACTAAAGTTTTCTACAACTTAAATATAACATCCCAACTCCCATATTCTGATCTTTGAGTCATGAAGGCCAGTATGCCAAAGGCGCTCTTTACGACCCTAGTGACTCCACTTTCAAGGAATTATGTATCTATAATCACATATCTCTCTGTACTATCACACTGTCCTACTGTTTATCATACAAGTCCTGTCCTTGTTTGTCACCCCAAATTCCACACCTCACACTTGTCTGCATTATATTCCATCCGCCATTTTGCAGCATATTTTTTTTTCCAGCTGGTCCAGATGCTTTAAAAATCTTCCTTGCTCTCCACAACGCCTCCAATCTTTATGTCATCATCAAATTTGCTGATCCAATTTACAACATTATCATCCAGCTTATTGATGTAGATGATACACAACGATGGTCCCAGCACCAATCCCTGAGGCTCACCACTAGTCACAGTTCTCCAGTCATAGAGGCAATCATCCACTTTTCCCAGAAAGACGCTGTCCAATCCAATTCACCACCTCATCCTGGATACTGAACGACTGAATCTTCTTGACACGTTACACAGTAAAATAATGCCTTTCCCTATGAATCCAATGACCTTAGTGGGAAACTGAGCCCAAAGAGTTTAAAGGGAGTTCAGGAACCAAAATGGAGGTTGATAGGTTGTTGAATAGTAAAGGGGCCAAAGAGTACAGGAAGAAGGCAGGAAAATGGCATCGAGAGGGATAATATATCAGCCGCGATATGAATGGTAGAAGACATGGCAAATGGCCTAATTCTGCTCCAACATCTTATATGAGCTTTAATTTGTAAATTGCAAACAAGCTAAAGACTCTGTAAGCCAAACCAGGTTCAGGAATCCTGTTGTTCCTGGCCCTCACCTTGCATTCAGTTAAGCACCTAAACCATGTATCCAGGAACACACTGCCAACCTCGTGAGAACTCAGATCTGTGAACCCATGCCTTGCATGAATTTAGTGGATCAATGAGTGATGCCAATGCCCAGGCTTTTGGATTTCCAAACAATTGTCGGAATTTTACGGTAGTGCCATGGGACCTTTTGAGTCCATTTGGTGAGAAGGGTAACCCTGCAAGTCAACTCCAACAAGCATGTAAAATATCAAGCACATTACTGTGCGCAGAGAAAGATCAGTTGTTAGTACCCAGCAAGGGCAGCATGAGACCACTGTTGTGGGGTTCATTCTGGAGTCTGATGGCTGCAGGGAAGTCTTTACACCTGTTCATGCGCTGTTTCATACCGTTGAAGCTTTTTTTCTGATGGTGGGGAAAGAGACGAGAGTGTGCCTGGGGTGGGATGGGAGCTTCAGTGTGCTGGCTGCCTGGGGTGGAGTTGACAGAGGGGACGATAGTTAGCGTGAAGGAAACGGCTGCACTATTAAAGTCCAGGTCACATACACAAGAAGCAGAGTCAAGAGGGCCATCCAGCCACTCTTTCTTCCCCTGCCATGTAGAGTAATCTTTTGCCTCAGTACGACTTTCCTGCACCACCCCTACAACCCTTAATAGCTAAAAGCTATCCATGTCTGTCTCTGATGGAGACTCCACAGTTCCAAACATTTAACATGTAAATGTTTTTTAAAAAATTATTCACTACACAGGAGAAGCCGATTGCGGCTATTGTGACCCGTATCACCCAATTATGGGTACTCCCCGACTTACAGCTGTAATTGGGACCGAAGGATCGGTCGTAGTAGGTGCACAGGAATCAAGATGGCCATGCTCGGCTTAAGGACCTGGGTTGCCAACTAACAAGATAAGTGTGCACATTTCGGCTCTTACATACCCTATATCCCTGTTATAGTTTTAAAAAATATAAAGAAAAAATATATCATTTACACAGATTATGTTGTATTTTGCAAACTGGCTCTATGTGTGGATGGACGCAAGTCACATAGGTCGCATGTTGGGGAGTACCTGTACACCCAATTATCCCACAAACCATAACAGGAGAAAACCCATGTAGGTCATGGGGAGAACATAAAAACAGCTTACAATGTCAGATTTGAACCTGGCTCACGAGTAATCATTTTTCCTAACCAGGCCGCCCTTCGCCAGCCTCTGAATGAAGGAATGTCTTCTGATCTCCATCCTGTATGGCCTTCTCTTTATTTTGAGACTGCAAGCCTTGGTTCTGGACACCCCAGCGGGGTGGGGGGGGGTAGGTGGGGTGGGGGGGGGGTAGGTGGGGTGGGGGGGGGGGAATGATCGGTTGCATCTCCCCTGTCAATCCCTGTGAGATTTTGGATCATTTTGATGAGATTCACACACATTCCTCAAAACAAGTGCATGGGCTTTCACCTGTCCCCATACCACAGACCCGTCATTCTAATAATTAGTCTAGTGAACCCTTGCTGAGATTTGAGTTAATTGACATACACATAAGTACAATGTACAAGTGCACTAAAATTCTTCTTGCTGCTTACCTTCCATCAGATATACATTATATCGGTCCCTGGGTAGAGAGGCCTGACCTGTCTGCAACATTGCAGATGCTTTCGCACCAAGGTTTTACGTAATTGAATCAAGCTCAAATTCAAGTTTAAGTGACTGGACATAAATACCTAGATGAAACAGTGTTTCTGCAGACCACAATGCAAATAATACACAGTGCATAGTAATTACATATAATTTAAAATAAATAACAATTAATATATGAAGAGAGCTTTTGGCATATTGGCCTTCATAAATCAAACTATTGGGATGTTATGGAAAAAAGGTAGAAGACATTGGTGAGGCCAGTTTTGGAGCATTGTTTGCAGTTTTGGTCACCTAACTACAGGAAAGAGGTCAATAAGATAGAAAGAGGGCAGAGAAGATTTACTAGGATGTTGCATGGACTTGGGATCTGAGTTACAGGGAAAGGTTAAACAGGTTAGGACTTTATTCCCTGGAGCGTAGAAGAATGAGGAGAGATTTGATATTTAAAATTATGAAAGGGATAGATAAAATGTAGGTAGCCCTTTTCCTCTGAGGGTAGGTGAGATGTAACCCAGAGGATACGAGGTTGAATTTAGACATACAGCATGGTAACAGGGCATTTCTGCCCATGAGCCCGTATCGCCTAATTACACCCAATTAGCCTACAACACCTGGTATGTTTCGAAAGGTGGTAAAACTCATGCGGACATGAGTAGATCATACCAACTCCTTACAGCCAGCACAGAAATCGAACCCCAGTTCCGATCGCTAACGCTGCCACAGCGTGGCACTAACCGCCACACCAACCGTGCTGCCCAAAGGGTTAAGTGTTAAGGACAAGAGTGAAAGGGGAAAAGTTTAGGGGGCAACATGAGAGTGAACTTCTTCACACAGAGAGTGGTGGGAACATGGAAGAGATGAATGCAGGCTCAATTTTAACATTTAAGAAGAATTTGAACATGTACATGGATGGGAGGGGTATGGAGAGTTATAGACTGGGTGCAGGCCAGTGGGACGAGGCAGAAAAATGGTTCAGCACAGATTTTAAGTGCTGAAGGGCCTGTTTCTGTGCTGTAATGTTCTTTGGTTCAGAATATTTTGGAATTATTTACTCGATTACAGGTTACTTTCCATCACTCTCTCTGCTTGTGGGAAGTAGCCACTTCCCAGACTGCCTGATTACATGATTTTGATGCTTTGTGCCTCATTCTTGATGGTACTGGTTCTGGATGGAGAGTATCATCAGTAATTCTTTGGGTCTGCTTTAAGCAAGTCTTCTAGCGAACATCATCAATAGTAGAAAGGAAGCCCCCAGTGGTCTACTTGGCTGTTTTGATGATCCAACGTATTGACTTCCGTTCCGATGCCTTATAGCTACCGTACGAGACAATAATGCAGACGGATAGGACACTCCTATAAAATGTTGTCAAGCTGGCAGCTGGTAGCCTTGGCTTTCTCAACTTCCTTTGAAAGTGTAGGTACTGCAGCACCTTCCTGACTAATAAGGAAGTGTTGTGGGTCCAGGATAATTTGTCTATTGTATGCACAACAAGGAACGTCAACCTCTCCACTCTCCCACAACAGAAGCATTGATATGCAGTGGAGCATGGTCAACCTTCGACCTCCTGAAGTCCACAGTAGTCTCCTTTGTCTTTTTCATGTTGAGACTCGGGTTCTTGCACCATTTTACGAGCCTTCCAACCTCCACTCTACAAGCCTTGTGGCTGATGAGGCCAACTACTGCAGTATCATCTGCAAACTTGATACTTAAATAAACTTAAATGTTCAACTTAAATATTCATGCAATAATGGTTATCATATCATTTGCCTTCCTAATTGCTTGCAGCACATTAACTTTCAATGACTTATGTACCAGGACATCCAGTTCTCTTAAGAAATTTAGTCATGTAATGTCTATTTGAAGTGTACTGGTGATTTATTTGAGATTGAGAAAAGATAGAACATAAAATATTACAGCAAAGTACAGGTTATTTGGTCCTTGTGGTTATGCATTAGATGGTGAAATAAGATGGGCACAGTGAAATTGAAACATTGGTTTCTCTCTGCATGTTACCCCTACATGAAGAATCCCTAACTAATGACCATCCATATATACAACCGTCTGTGCGTGCGCACGATAGTGACCGTCTCTCAATTGCCGTCCAGTAAGCTCGCGAAAGAAGATGGTCCCCACAATTTTAAAGGACAAGGAAAAAAATACGGGAAGCAGTGAAAGGTTGGGCAAGTATGACATATAGGAACATAGGAACATAGGAAGTAGGAACAGGAATAGGCCAAAAATGGTCCATCGAGCCTGCTCCGCCATTCAATACGATCATGGCTGATCTAATTTATGACCTAACTCCACCTACCTGCCTTCTCCCCATATCCCCTAATTCCTCTATCATGTAAAAATTTATCTAACCGAATTTTAAATATGTTTAATGAGGCCGCCTCAACCACTTCCCTGGATAGAGAATTCTAAACATTCACTACTCTCTGGGAAAAACTATTTTTCCTCATCTCTGTCCTAAATCTACTCCCCCGAATCTTGAGACTGTGTCCTCTCATTTTAGTTTCCCCGGCCAGCTCAAAAAACCTTCCTACATCTATCCTATCCATACCCTTCATAATCCTATATGTTTCTATAAGATCTCCTCTCATTCTTCTGAACTCGAGCGAATACAATCCTAGACGATTTAATCTTTCATCGTAAGTCAACCCCTTCATCCCAGGGATCAACCTAGTAAACCTCCTCTGGACCGTCTCCAAAGCCAGTATATCCTTCCTCAAATATGGAGACCAGAACTGGACACAGTACTCCAGGTGTGGTCTCACCAGTACCTTATACAGTTGCAACATTACCTCCCTACTCCTGAATTCAATTCCTCTAGCGATGAAGGCCAACATTCCATTTGCCTTCGTAATAACCTGCTGCACCTGCAACCTAACTTTTTGCGATTCATGCACAAGCTCTCCCAAGTCCCTCTGCACAACAGCAGGCTGTAGTTTTTCACCCTTCAAATAATATTCAGCTCTTTTATTTTTCTTGCCAAAGTGAATAACCTCACACCTATTAACATTGTACTCCATCTGCCAGACCTTTGCCCACTCATCCAGCTTAACTATATCCCTCCGCAGACTCTCCACATCCTCATTACAATTTGCTCTTCCATTCAATTTGGTGTCATCTGCAAACTTGGCTACACCACAATTTGTCCCCTCCTCCAAGTCATCAATATAAATGATGAACAGTTGTGGGCCTAACACTGACCCCTGCGGCACCCCACTTACCACTCTCTGCCAACCTGAAAAACTCCCACTTATCCCGACTCTCTGCCTCCTGTCAGACAACCAATTTTCAATCCAGGCCAATATACTTCCCCGGACTCCACTTTCCTGTAACTTACTGAGAAGTCTCTTGTGCGGCACCTTATCAAACGCTTTCTGGAAATCCAAATATACAACATCAATCTGTTCCCCTCTATCCAACGCACCCATTATATCCTCAAAGAATCTTAACAAGTTTGTCAAACAAGATCTTCCCTTTCTAAAACCATGCTGGGTCTGTCTGATTGAACCCTTACGTTCCAAAAGTTTCACTATTTCATCTTTAATGACGGCTTCAAGCATTTTTCCAACTACAGAAGTCAAGGTAATTGGCCAATAATTTTCAGTCTTTTGCCTACATCCCTTCTTAAAAAGTGGCGTGACATTTGCTGTCTTCCAGTCTGCCGGGACCTGCCCAGAATCCAAGGAATTTTGGTATATGACCACCAATGCATCAACTATAACTTCTGCCATTTCCTTCAGAACCCTTGGATGCATACCATCAGGACCAGGTGATTTATCTGGCTTTAGTCCCATTAGTTTCTCCATCACTACTTCCTTTGTAACAACTATTTTATCAAGGCCCTCCCCAACATTCACATCCTGAACTCCGTACTTGGGCATGCTGGACGTGTCTTCCACCGTGAAGACTGACACAAAATATTTGTTCAATGCCTCGGCCATTTCCTCGTTTTTTGCTACCAGTTTTCCTTTCTCAACCTCCAAGGGTCCTATGTTAACTCTGGCCACCCTCTTCTGTTTTATATAATTATAAAATTTTTTGCTTTCTGTTTTTATATTTTGTGCCAATTTACTTTCATAATCCTTTTTCCCATTTCTTATTACCCACTTTGTAACCCCTTGTTGTCTCTTAAAGTTATCCCAATCTTCCAGTTTCCCACTGCTCTTTGCAGCTTTGTACACCTGTGCCTTCAATTTTATATTCTCCTTTATTTCCTTTGTTAACCACGGTTGATTTTTCCCTCCCTTGCTGCCCTTTTTCCTGACCGGAATATATTTTTGTTGAGCATTACAAAATATTTCTTTGAAAATCTTCCACTCTTCCTCAACTGTTTCATCAATGAGCCTGTGCTCCCAGTCCACTCTGCCCAATTCCTCCCTCATCCTATGGTAGTCACCCCTGTTGAAGCATAATATATTAGTTTTAGATCTAACTATTTCCCCTTCCATCTGAATGAGAAATTCAATCATACTATGATCGCTATTTCCCAGATGGTCTCTGACTATTACATCATTTACTCGACCTATCTCATTGCACAACACGAGATCCAGGAGAGCATTTTCTCTTGTGGGTTCCTTAACATGCTGCTCAAGAAAGCTATCGCGGATGCATTCTATGAAGTCCTCTTCCAGACTCCCAAGACCAACTTGATTTTCCCAATCTATGTGGAAGTTAAAGTCCCCCGTGACGACTGCCGTATCATTATTCCATGCCTCACTTATCTCTCTATTTATTTCCTGTGCCACTAAACTATTGTTATTTGGTGGGCGATAGAAAACACCCACCAATAATTTTTTCCCTTTGTTATTCTTTATCTCTACCCAAATGGACTCAACATTATGCTCTTTAGATCTTATATCATTCCTCACTACTGCCTGGAGCTCATCTTTGATTAAGAGTGCAACTCCACCTCCCTTACCATCCTGTCTATCTCTTTGCACCACCTGATACCCTTGAAAGTTTAATTCCCATTTAGGGTCACCTTGTAGCCATGTTTCCGTGATGGCTACCAAATCATAGGCATGGGTACCGATTTGCACCTCAAGTTCACTAACCTTATTTCTAATACCAGGAGAGTAACAAAGTAACAACCTCTACGTGCCATTCTAACATGTTTCCAACTTGCGTCCATTTCAACAGATGACCCGCCAGTCAGAACTGTTGTAAGTTGGGCACTGCGCCCATGTACGCTGAAGAAACTGTGTGGGTCTCCGTGAGGAGAGCAGCCTTTATTGGGACCTGCTGAAGTATATTGTCTGCTGTCAATAGAACTAAGCCTTCTGTGGTCTTCTTTATTCGAGGACCTTGAAGGCTTCAATGAGTTCCCATAGTACATGGAATATTGAGTTCAGTTCTGGTCGCTTCACTACGGAAAGGAGAGGGTGCAGAGGAGATTTACAATGCCTGCATTGGAGAACACTCCCCATGAATGAACTTGGATGAGGGGTGACCTGATGGAGGTGCACAAGATGATGACGGGTGATGATGGTGTGGATGGCCACACGCTTTTTCCCAGGGCTGAAATGGCTATCATCAGGGGGCAGAGTTATAAGGTGCTTGGGAGTAAGTAAAGGTACGTTTTTCCACACAGAAAGTGGTGGGTGCATGGAAGGTGCTTCCAGAAACGATGGTAGAGGGAGGTACCATAGGATCTTTTAAGAGACAATTAGATAGGTACATGGAACACAGAGGGCCATGCAGTTGACAAATTTTGGCAATTATTGGAGCAGGTTCTTGGGTCAGTACAAGACTGTGGGCTGAAAGGCCTTTATGGTGCTTTTAATTTCTATGTTCCGTGTATTGTGATAGAATATGTGATAGATGTATTTGGGAGATAAATTGGTAAAATTAGAGTAGATTACATACATACACACACTTTAAACAGATTTTATTTGGAATACTGAAGAAATCATATTCAGTAACTTTACAGAAACTATGGAGAATGCTATGCACATTTCACAAGTAGGTCCTAATTGAAATGATGTCATGAAATGAATAGACCATTGTATTGGACTGGGGTCAGGTTGGCTGTGTTCAACATTTTTACAAGACTTCTGACCTTTCTGCAAAGTGCTCACTCAAAGATCAAACCTGGGTTTTGTTTACCTAAAAACAACAGCTTGACCAAGAAGACTAAATCCTATTGTTTGCTGGAGAAGGTCAGGTGAGAGAGTCACATGGGCTTTCTGGTAGTTGGAGAGAGAGAGAGAGAGAGGGAGAGAGACAGACAGACAGCTGAAACAAGTAGGATAAGCTTGTTGGAACTGAAACAGAAGTTCCAGAGTGGTGGATGGCTGTAAGTGTTATCTGTCTGATGTTTCTCTTGGAATAAGTGGAACAGAAAGGAACTCTGTGGTAGCCCAAAAGAAAGAGGTGATCATCTGGAGAACCCTGATGGGGCAATTTTCATCAGCAGGACATTGAGGTGACTAATGGTGGTACCTCAGTTGTGGAAATCCTGGAACAACACATATCTCTCTGCAAACCCTACAATGAACCTTCCTGAGTGGTAAACATTTACCTTTCGAGCACCAAACCCTGGTGAACTTTATACATGTTAAATTCTGTGCACAGTATAAGAATTGCCTGTGACCAGAGAACTTGGAAGAAGGAGAAGTGAGATTGAACTTTGAACCATAGTACTTTTCTTACGTTTACACACACATCACGTGCACATACTCTTAGAATTAGAAGGGGGTTAAGTTGGGTTTAGTAATAGAGATAAGTTAAAGCTTGATTCTGTTTTCATGTTTAAAGATAATTAAAAACATTTTTTGTTAGTTACTACTTGTCTTGGTGAAGGCTTATTGCTGCTGGGTTTTGGAGTCCTTTGTGTTCGTAACAGTATGGAGAATTGGATGGGAAATCGAATTACAGTCTCCCTATTTTAAGTTTTTTTTTAGAGAAGATTTTCCAGCTTGGATTCTTTTGAAAAGGGTAAACTCAAAGAATAAGTGGGCAGATTTGACCCAAACTCGCTTAAACAGATCAGATCCCAGGGCAATCGGTTCATTAAAGCCTGTCACCATAAGGAGAGAGCAAAAAGAGAGGTCTGTGATTGGCTGCCACCGCTGTCCTTCCTTTCCTACCTTCTACGTGGCCAAAGCAAGATTGCTTCCTGTTAAAGCAAGAATCCACTTGTACCTCTGACAACAAAGATCATCCTTTCTCAGGCTGCTATCTTCTTTTGGTAGAAATATATAGGTCCGCACAACATCAAGGGCTGAAAGGCTTGTTCTATGTTCTATGTTCAAACACATTTTTATTATTTCTTTATTGTTCCTCTTCTCCTGTTCCCAGCTGCCTCTACAACAGAGAATAGAGAACACAGAACAGCACAGCATGAAACACAACCTCTGGCACTCGTGTCTGTGCAGAACATGATGTACAAATCAAACTGTAAACCTGGTGCTTGCATTTCATAGATCATGCAATTATTGTATAGTCATGTATTTAACAGTGGTTCTCAACCTTTTTCTTTCCACTCACATACCACTTTAAGTAATTGAAGTGCACGTCGAAAGAATCAAAGACTTGTTGATCTGAACCATGGCTTTTAAAGGATTTTATTAACAAAAGACTGGAGCGTATCACATGTAGGTTGACCAGTCCAGAATGATCTGGGTCTGGCTAGGAGCAACCCTTTAAGACCTGCCAGTAGGTGTGGTTAAGCTCTCAGCCAATCACAGCCATCCAATACTACAATATACACAGATATACATCGGTGAAAGAATCTGTACTATCTCATTCACCCCTTCTTTGAGAACTGACCCCGGAGTGAATGGATCGGCTCTAAAAAAAAGGGCGGGACAGGTGGGAGGTTAGGGGCTGTAACGGTTGGGGAGCCTGATCATCCAGCATGACCGTCGTGGTGCTGGGATTGGGGCCACTGGAATCGTGTCACTGGCGGAATCGTTGGGTGCATACACCGCCTCACTCAATTCCCCAATGGTGTTGTCCACAGGCTGGTCAGAGTTGTTTCCACTGCCGCTGATGGGGTGGTGCTGATCCCTCTGTTCAAGCACGTGACCTAGGGGAGAAGGATTTGGAGGAGGTTGGGTTGGAAGTGATGCCAGGTCCAATCCGGCTTGGGCTAGGTCCCTTACTGAGACAGTGTCCTTCCGCCTGTCCGGGTACTCAATGTATGGATAATGCGGGTTCACATGGAGTAACATCACCCGGTCAACCAGAGGGTCATTCTTTGAGTACCGGATGTGGCATCACAGGAGGACAGGTCCAGGAACCGTGAGCCACGCCAGCGTGGTTATTCCCGATTCGGATTTACTTAGGAAAGAGAACATCCTTTCATGGGGGGTGGCGTTCATCATGGAGCATAGGATGGAGCCGATGGAATGTAGGGCACTAATGAGTACGTCCTGCCAGCGAGCGGTTGGGAGGCCTTTGGAATGGAAGGAAAGCGTGAACACTTTCCAGACAATGGCATTCTCTCTTTTGACCTGCCCATTACTGCTGGTGGTCCTGCTCGAAGCAATACCACACTCTAGGAGGTACTGCCGCAGCTCAACACCTATAAACAAGGACCCCCGGTCATTGTGGATATAACTGGGGTACCCGAAGATGGCAAAGATGCTGTGTAAGGCCTCTATGACTGAGGGGACGGTCATGTCTGAGCAGCGCACAGCGAACATTGTTGAGCTTACTAGGCTGATACAGTATGACGTAATTGAAGGTGGAGAGTTCGATTCTCCACCTAGCGATCTTGTCGTTCTTGATCTTACCTCGCTGTGTGCTGCTAAACATGAAGGAGACCGCACGTTCGTCAGTCACCAGTGTAAAGTGCCTGCCAGTGAGGTAGTGCCTCCAACAACATAATGCCTTGACTATGGCCTGGGCCTCCTTCTCGAAAGAGGAGTGTCAGCTCTCTGGGCCCTGGAGGGTCCTGGAGAAAAAGGCTACTGGCCAGCCGGCCTGGTTCAAGGTGGCCGCCAGTGCAAAATCGGATGCATCACTCTCTACTTGGAGCAGAATGGACTCATCAATGGTGTACTGCATTACAGCAGCGATGTCTGATTTGATCCAGTCAAAGTCCGCTCTGGCTTCAGTTGACAGGGGGAAGGAGGTGGTCTTGATAAGTGATCGTGCCTTGTCGGCGTAGTGTGGTACCCATTGGGTGTAGTACGAAAAGAAGCCCAGGCAGCGTCTGAGTGCCTTTTGGTTGTGGGGTGGGTGGCCTGTCCATGAGAGGACGCATGCAGTCAGGGTCCGGCATTACCACCCCATTCTCGACCACGCAACTTAGAATTGCGAGCCGAGTGGTCCGAAAGACACACTTGTCGAAATTGTAGGTCAAGTTCAGCCAAATCGCTGTCTGAAAAACTTTCTCAAGGTTGGCATCATGATCCTTCATGTCATGACCACAGACGGTGACATTGTTCAGATACAGGAAAGTAGCTGTTAGCCCATTCTGGTCCACCCTCCGGTCCATTTCCTGCTGGAAAACTGCGACGCCATTTGTGATTCCAAAGGGTACCCTGAGGAAATGGTATAGCTGCCTGTTTGCTTAAAAGGCCATGAAAGGTTAGTATTCTTGGCGGATTGGGAGCCGGTTATAGGCCGAGCATAAGTCAATGGTGGAGAACACATGGTAATGGGTGATCTGATTCACCACATCTGTGATCCATGGGAGGGGATACGCATCCAGAAGCGTGAAGCGGTTGACTTGCTGGCTGTAGTCAACCACCATCCGCAGCTTCTCCCCATTTTTAACCACCACCACCTGGGCCCTCCAGGGATTTGAGCTGGGTTCGATAATGCCCTCCTCCAGCTATCGGCGCACCTCGCTTGTGATGAATTTCCTGTCTTCATAACTATATAGCCGGCTTTTGGTAGCCACTGGTTTTCCAGCCAAGGGTAAGGTTTGTGAAGAATGCTGGAGAAGCGACCTGGAGGATTGAGAGGCTACACATGGGGCGCCGGAGCGCCGTGGCCGGTGGTGTGGGCTGTCACTGGCAGGAGGCCTCTGGGGTGGAGTGTTACAGACAGAGGGTGGGGCATGGGGCCCCCATAATGCAGGGAAACAGTTCAGAACTGGCACTGAAAATCCAGTCCCAGCAATACGGGAGCACACAGTTGGGGGAGGACTAATAGTTTAAAATCAGTAAATGTGATGCCCTGGACTTTCAGGGTCACCACGCAGTACCCCTTTACCCCAGTCGAGTGTGACCTGGTCGCCAATGAAATCTCTTGGTCAGTGGGGAGAATAACCAGTCCGCAACGTTGGGCTAGGTCTGGTTGGAGCTGGAGCTGGGGCGACCGTCACTTGAGTCGGAGGTGGGGCGGCCATTATCAGGGTCGGGGCCTGGGTCTGGGCGGCCGTTGCTTCAGATGGGCAATCCAAGCGGGCCAACATCATCTCAGCGAGGATGGAGTGTCCCTTCCGCATGTGGCGCCTGCCCCGTGACGTCAGGCACTGCCACGCGATCGAGCTCTCACTCTCATTAGATGAGAGCTCTGGTGAAGAGAAGTTTGAATGAGGGGATGGTGGTTTGGCCTCACACAAGGCACTGTGTTTGGTAGCGGCCATTCTGGTGCGACAGACTACAGCAAAGTGGCCATTTTTAAGGCACTCCTGGCACCTGGCTTTCCTTGCAGGACACTGGGGCCTGCTGTGCTTGTCCCTCCCGCAGAAGTAGCACTTCGGGATCGCATCAGGCAGGGTAGTGGTGGCAGTCAGGCCATGAGAGGGCCGAGGGGTAGTAGGGTTAAGAGCTGGTATGCTACTCACTTCACAGCGTGGGGTCCAGTCCTGAGAGTAAGCGTCCATACTTAAGACCGCAGCCTCCATTGTCTCTGTGATCCAGATTGCGTCCTCTAGGCTTTCTCTCACGTGCTCTAGCAGGTGCTGTCTCACCCCTTTCGATTGGACTCCGGCTACATAAGCATCCCTAATGAGATCGTCGGTGATCTCAGCTGCAGTTCTCTCTGTCCAGGCACAGGCTCTGCCCAGTAACCTTAGTGCTTGGAAGTAAGCTCTACAGGACTCACCGGTTAGTTGCCTCCTGGTTGCTAGCTTGTACTGGGCATGGACCCTGTTCACAGGTCACTCGTAGAGTCCTTTCAGCACCTTCATGGCTGCGGTGTAGGTGGCTGCGTCCTGGATGCTCTCGAAGACCCTTAGGGACACCATAGACATCAATACTAGCAGTCGATGGCCGTCCTCCACCATGGCAGGGTCAGAGAGCTGTAGATGAGCCTCAAAACACCTCACCCAGTGCTTGAAGTCATTTGGGGCAGTAGCTGACTGCGGGTCGATGTTGAGTCATTCCAGTCACAGCATACGCTCCCTCCCTAGAAAAATATTTTGTTAAAATTGTAGTGCACGCCGAAAGAATCAAAGGCTTGTTGATCCGAACCAAGGCTTTTATTAACAAAAGATTGGAGCGTATCACGTGTAGGTTGACCAGTCCAGAATGATCAGGGACTGGCTAGGAGCAACCCCTTAAGACCTGCCAGTAGGCGTGGCTACACTCTCAGCCAATCAAGGTCATCCAATACTACAATATACACATATATACATCAGTGATAGAATCCGTACTATCACAATAATCTCTCTGCCATCGGGGCTCTGTGATCAGTAAGGGATGGCTTAAGGTGATATGTGGGTGGGAAGGGAAGGTTGAGAATCACTGCTCTAGACCCAATTGTTACTGAAATATTTTGCTTGAGAAAAATGGTCATTGGCCCATTTCCTTTGGAGATCTGAAACCGTGCACATAACGAGTCTATGAGGGACGATTGAAAGAGTGGTTTTCAACCTTTTTCTTTCCACCTTAAGCAATCCCTGACAGCAGAGCACCTACAGCAGATGAAATACTTAAAGTGGTATGTGAGTGGAAAGAAAAAGGTTGAAAACCACTGCTTTATCCTCTTCCACCGCCATTGTTCTGCTACCCACTTATTCCCAGCACAATCTGTTTCCATTTCACCAAAATAGATTCTTGGTCAACATCACACGGCAGCTCATGAGACCTCCATTGCTTAAAGTACCTTGAGGTAATTCTGTCCAACACTGTGCTTAGCACGTCAGGGGCTAGTGAGCAGTTTGTGTTCCTGAGGTTGTGAGAGGAAAAAAAAATATGTTTAAATGTTAATTCGTAAAAAATGAACACAAGCCAAGCAAGTTTTATTGGGTGTGAGGTCAGGAGCCCCAATGAAGCAACTATTTATTTACGATTGTAGGTTTTTTTGTGTCATGTCTGTAAGACGACACCCGGAGACCGACGTTTGAGGATAATAGGCCGAGATGAGGAGGAATTTCTTTACCCAGAGGGTGGTGAATCTGTGGAATTCATTGCCACAGAGGGCAGTAGAGGCAGGTTCATTAAATATATTTAAGAGGGAATTAGATCTATTTCTTCAGTATAAGGGTATTAAAGGTTACGGAGAGAGGGTGGGGACGGGGTACTGAACTTTAAGATCAGCCATGATCTCGTTGAATGGCGGAGCAGGCTCGAAGGGTCGAATGACCTACTCCTGCTCCTATCTTCTACGTTTCTATGTTTCTATGACTGGAGTGTAACATTTGTCACATTGTTTCATGGATCCTTGCAGCCTTGATCCTCCCCTCTTCCAGACTTTCAACGAGTTTAATACTAAAGGTGTTAAATCAACACATAATTCATTTCATTTGATTGAAGCCCATTCCGCGCATTCACTGCAGTTTGTGATTGGGGTCGCGTGGTTGGCGTAGCGGTGAGCGCAATGCCTCTACAGTGCCAGCGACCGAGACTTGGGTTTGAATCCCGCGCTGTCTCCCCATGTCTGCGTGGGTTTTCCCCGGGGGCTCTGGTTTCCTCCCACTGTTCAAAATGTGTTGGGGGCGGAGGTTAATGGGGTATAATTCGGTGGCATGGATATGTGACTGAAATGGCCTGTTACCGTGCTGTATGTCTAAATTTACTTACGGTATTAATTACTGCAATACCTTCAAAACTCTTAAACTGCTGAGTTTGAACACAATCAGTCCTTGCTTTACTTCTTTAGTGTTTCATCTTGACTGTTTTACTACAATTCCCATTGAGTCCAGCAAGGCGTGGTACCCAACTCTTTTAAACAGGTATCAATCATATAAGAGTGTAGTAACCTGCTTTAATATCAGTAACACTTAGATCAACAGTGATGAAGTCTTTTGAAAGGTTGGTGTTGAAACATATCAGATCCCGTCTGAACAGTGATATGGATGCGCTCCTGTTTGCCTATCATAGCAACAGTTCTACAGCGGATGCCATCTCATTGCCTCTGCACAAAGCTCTGGAACACATGGTCAGCAAAGATGCATACATCAGGATGGTCCTTACTGACTACCGTTCAGCATTTAACACCATCATCCCCTCAAAACTGATCAGCAAATTCCTGGGACTCAACACCCCACTGTGTAATTGGATTACGGATTTTCTCACCTCCAGACCACAATCAGTGAGGATTGGTAAGAACATCTCCTCCACATTCTGCATCAGTGCTGGACCACAACAAGGCTGGGATCTTAGCCCCCTGCTCTACTCATGTTACCACCTATGATTGTGTGAGTCGGTGTGACAATTAACACAATCTACAAATTTGCAAAGGATACCACAGTAGTGGGTTGTGTAAAGAAAGGCGATGAGTCAGTGAAGAGGAGGAAGATTGAAAACTACAACCAGCTTGTACGCAATGTCACCAAAACTAAGGAGCTGATTGTTGACTTTTGGATAGGAAAGCTAGAGGTGTACAATCAGGAGAAATTTGGGGGATCAGAGGTGGAGAGGGTGAGCAAATTTAACTTCTTGGGAATCACTATCTCGGAGGATCTTTCCTGAACCCAACACAATAATAGCATCGTGAAGAAAGCACATCAGTCTCTCGACTTCCTCAGGAGTTTGCAGAGGTTTGGTATGACTCGAGAGTCCTTGGCATTTTTCTATAATTATGTGATGGAAATTGTGCTGACCGGCTGCATCATGGTCTAGTATGGGGACATCAATACCCTCGAGTATAAAACCCTCAAAAAGGTAGTGGACACAGCCCAGGACATCACCGATGAAACCCTCCCCACTATCGAGAATATCTACAGGGAACTCTGCCACCAGAGAGCAGCAGAAATTATAAAGGAATCACATCACCCAGCACACACTCTGTTCTCGCTGCTGCCATCAGGAAAGAGGTGTAGGTGCTACAATCGCACCACCAGGTTCAGGAACAGCTGCTCCCCCTCTACCATCAATCTCCTCAACAACAAACTCAATCAGGGACTCATTTAAGGGCTTCTAGTTGCACACTTTATTGATTTTTTTAAATTGTCTCTGTATTGCAGTCAATTTGTTTACATTTGATTTCTGTTTGCAGTTCTATATATTTGTTAACATGTTTACTCTGTGCACATTTTTATTTTTTACTTTTTGCACAACCAAAAAATGGTAATTCTTCCTTACCTGCAGGAAAAGGAATCTCAGGGTTGTATGTGATGTCCTGTATGTACTCTGACAATAAATCTGAAATCTGAATAAAAGAACAGGGTAAAGTGAGAGGCTGCAGGTAAAGTGGACCAAATGGTATTTTGTTTTGGCTGTTAATCATAGGTGTAGAGTTACACGTCAAGGAAACAGGCCTTTGGCCTACCATGTCATAAGGCCATATGGTATAGGTGCAGAAGTAGGACATTCGGCCTGCTGGTCCATCCACCATGAGCTGCTCCATTCATCCACTCAGCCCCACTCCCCTGCCTTCTCCCCATAAATTCTGATACCCTGACTATTCGGATAGCTATCAAATCTCTGTCTTGATACACCCAATGGCCTGGCCTCCTCAGAAGCCCAAGGCAGCAAATTCCAGTCCTTCATCACTGAAGAAATTTCTCTGCATTTCTGTTTTAAAAGGACACTCTTCATTCCTAAATTTGTGCCCTCTTGTCCTAGATTCCACCACCATGAGAGGAAAAAAATGTGCCACACCTACTCTGTCCAGCCCATCCCTATGCCAACCTTTGTGGCTCCCAACACTAATCCCACATATCTACATTATCTCCACATCCCTCCATGTCCTGTTTATTGATGATACCTCTTAGAAGTTGTTACTGTTCCACCATCTCCTCTGGCAGCTCATCCCTGAAACCAACTACTCATTGTACAAAAAACTTCTCCTGAGAATCCTGTTAAACCTTCTATCATCACCTTAAACCAGTGGTTTTCAAACATTTTTCTTTCCACTCACATCCCACTTTAAGTAATCCCTGTGCCATCAATGCTCTGTGATCAGTAAGGGACTTCTTAAGGTGGGATGTGGGTGGGAAAAAAATAGTTAACCCAATTGTTACTGAAATATTTTGCTTGAGAAAAATGGTCCTTGGCCCATTTCCTTTGGAGTTCTGAAACCGTGCACATAACAAGTCAACGAAGGACGATTCAAACAGTGGTTCTCGACTTTTTTTTCCACACACATAAGTAATCCCTTAATAATCACAGAGCACCTATGGTATAAGGATTAGCTAAGGTGGTATGTGCGTGGAAAGAATAAGTTTTGAAAGTCACTGCCTTAAACCAATACCGTCTAGTTTTATTTACCTCTCCCATAGAAACCAGATTCCAGATAAAGACCAGATCCATGCATCTGAAGCTCTCACTATTTTAGGTTATCTCTCAGTCGCCTTCGCTGTGTGAACAACAAGCTCAGCCTGTCCATACATCAAGTCGTTCAATCCCATAGAAACCAGATTCCCATTATCCATGCCATCTGAAGCTCTCACTATTTTAGGTTATCTCTCAGTCGCCTTCGCTGTGTGAACAACAAGCTCAGCCTGTCCATACATCAAGTCGTCCAATCCAGGCATCATCCTTGTGAATCTTTTCTGCGCCGTCTTTTTTGGAGATTGATGTTGCTACAGTGAACATGAAGGACACATGTTTTAAAGGTACCGTGACATGGGGTCACAGAAGAGACTGCAAAGCTGGAACCTGAAGCTAAACGCTGTCTGCTGAGGGAACTCCATGGGTCAAGCGACACCAGTGGGAGAAAAAAGGAGGGTCGATGTCTTGATCCAAAAGCCTTTATCAGTAGGGTCATGTTCCTGTTCAGTGCTGTTCCTTGTTAACTCTGAGATTGTAGTAAACAGCCAGGAAAAGCCAGCATAAAGTTAGTGTCTGAAGGTGGAAAAGGCATGGAACCATAGAAAACAGCACAGAATCAGGCCATGTGGCTCATCTAGTCCCAATGACTTGGACTCAGACCATGTCGCTCCTACCCAAGGACCTGCCCAAATTTTTCTTAAATGTCAGCGTTGAGCCTAGATCCACTACATCTGCTGGCAGTTTGCTCCGCCCTCTCATCCTTCCCTGTACGACAAAGTTCCCCTAATATTCCCCTGAACCACATTTTGTAAAATAACACAAGGTTTTAACCTTTACATGTTTCACCCATGTCCTCTAGTTCTTGGCTCATCCAACATAGTTGGAATACGCCTGCTTGCATTTCCTCTATCACAATTTTGTATACCTCTATCAAATCTCCCCTCATTCTCAGATGATCCAGGGAATAAAGTCCCAGCCTGTTTAACCTTTTCCTGTAAACTCAGTTCCTCACGTCCCAGCAGCATCCTTGCAACTGAGGGGAGAAGTGGCCTTCTCATGGTCTTCTTGTGTATTTATTCTGTCCAGGATGATGGGTGTGTAGGTGGAAATACTGGCATTAATTGCCCATCCCTAACAGCACCTTGATTGAGAAGCTTGCTGAAAAAAAAAATCACTCATATCTGACATAGCCAGACCAGGTAATGATGACAGATTTGTTTCCTTCAGGGTACAAATGAACCAGAAGGGATTTTAAGAAAAATTCCAATCCATTATTATTGATACTGTTGGCTGAAATAAAGTCCCAAGCCGCCATGGTAGGATTTGAACTCCTCCACTGAGACGCTCTGCCGTCTGGTGCTTAAGTCCCATAACTCAACCAAACCCACTGGTTATTCCTCTGCTATACAGGCTGTTCATGAGAGTTTATTGTCTGCACATGAGCCCGTTTTAGAACAGTGACTAATGCTTTAAAGTTATTACACTAGCTTGTAAAACTCTTTGGGGGTGAGCCAGTGCTGTGATTCCTTTCTAAAAGATAAACAATCCTCTGAATGGTCACGATTTTTAAATTTACACACACAGCACCATAACGGGCCTTTTCAGCCTATTAGCCCATGCCGTGCAAATACCCACCCACCCCCACGAATGACCTACAACGATATACTTCAAATAGTGGGAGGAAACCAGAGCACCTGGGGGAAACCCACGCAGACAAGGGGAAAGCATGCAAACTCCTTGGAGAGGGTGCTGGATTCAAACCCCGACCACTGGCGCTGTAACTGCGTTGCGCTAACCATCACGCCAACCATGTAGCCAGTGTTGGAATGCATTCAGTTGCTTGAATCAGTATTCTACTGCAGGCTCAACTGAAGGGGAACTTCAGCCCAGGTTAAACAAAGTGAACCTGTTTACCACTCCACCCAAATCCACCTCTGGAAAAGGCATGAGAGAAGATAGTGTTGGTGTTTTCTGGAGGCCCACCGGAGACTGTGGAAGCTGGAACCTGGAGTAACCCACGTCCTACTCAGCAGAACCAGCAGGACCAGCGGGGTGAATATTGCAGGCTGCAACTCTTCGTCAGGAGCGAGGGTGCGCCGGGGTCAGGATGAGAGGGGCAGGACTGGGGCCAGTAGGGGATTGGTGGAGCAGGGAGGCATGAAGGATGGCAAACAGAGGCAGTTGGAGGCCGACATCCTCTAACAGAGTATGCTTAGTTTCGGGCAGATTAGGTGAGGGGGGGGGGCTGATTTCTCTCACTAAAACCACAGCGGGGAACCAGCTGCAACAGTGCAATTATCGGGCAGTTGCAATGGTCGAATTCAGCTATAGAAAGAACCGACGCAAAAGGGAAGGCCAGAGATTGCTTCAAAGTTTATGAATCCCAAGGTGGAAAAATAAATTGAGGAGGCAAAAAAAGAGCAGAACCGGGAGCAAATGAAAGCATCGCAACCTGATTAAGTAATGCCTGAAAGGTCAAATTAAATGCAATGAACATGGAGTAATTACAATAATAATCCTCATATTTATTGATTTAATTGCAGCAATCAGGGATATGTTTACAAGATAATGGCTTGCAGTTGAACTAAAAATATTTTGGCTGCGCTGTTTTAGATGGGCTTTTGCTGTCAATCAGCATCACGAGAAAGACGCTTGCATATAGAGGATCCATTTCAGAATCAGAAGGAGGTTTATCGTCTTGAACACGGGCCATGAAATGCATGCGGCAGCGGTATGGCGCTGAACAAGGTGCAAAAATTGCTCTAAATTACAATGACAGAACTGTAAGCTTGAAGTCAAAATAATTAGTGAGGCAGCGACCGTCATTGCCCATTCAGAAATCTGAGGGTGGAGGGGAAGAAGACGTTTTTGTAGCATTGAAGTGTGTGTGTCTTCAGGCACCTGTACCTCTTCCCGGATGGTAGCAGTGAGTAAAGGGCATGGCCTCGGTAGGGAGGGTCCTGGATGATAGAAGCTGCTTTCTTGAGGCACCGCCCCTTTAAGATGTCCTCTATGGAGTGAAGACTAATGGCCATGATGGCGCTGGCTGTGTTTACCACCCTATTCCTGACCTGTGAATTGGCACCTCCATATCCGACAGTGATGTGACCAGGTAGAATTTAATCTGCATCTAATGTGGAACCAGGACTTTGGTCCACTCAGTCCACACCAACCATTGATCACTCATTTTAGGTAGAAGGTGGAACACTACAGCAAAGAAACACATCCTTCAGCCCATGTGTTTGTGTTGAAAATAATGTCCAAATCAAATTGAAACTCTGTTGATTGCACTTGATAGATGTCCCTCTATCACGTTTATATTCATATAGCAATACAGATATACCTGCTCCGAAAGTGGAGCATTCCTATGAAACATTTCATAAGCTGAAATAACGTAAGTGAAGAAACAATTACCTTTAATTTACATGGGAAATTTTTTTGAGTGTTCCAAGACCCAAATATAACCTATCAAATCATCTCTATAATGTTGAGGTAGTGAAATGGATTCAACAATGGTGGGATGGGAGATGGCCAGAGAGTAGTGGTGGAAAGTTTCTGGACAACTTGGAGGCTGGTGACTAGTGGAATGCCTCAGCAATCAGCACTGGGTCCATTGTTTAACATATATAGTAATGATCTAGATGATAGGGTGGTAAATCTGATTAGTAAGTAAGCAGATGATACTAAGATTGGTGGTGCTGTGGATAGCAAAGCTTGCAATGGGATATAGGCCAGTTAGAAGAATGGGCTGAAAGATGGCAGATGGAGTTTAATACTGATAAATGTGAGATGTTACATTTTGGTAGGACTAATCAGCCAAGGTCATACACATTAAATGGTAGACAATTCAGTAGAACAAACTGATTTAGGAATTTTGGTAACTACTTTCTTGAAAGTGGAATCACATGTAGATGGGGTAGATGGTGAAGAAAGCATTTGGTATGTTGGCCTTCATAAATCAAAGCATTGAAAACAGGAGTTAGGATGTAAAGTTGTATAAGTTGTATAAATTTGGTGAGGCCAAATTTGGAATATTTTGTGCAGTTTTGGTCCCTGAAGGATATAAACAGAATAGGGACAGTGCAGAAGAAATTTATCAGAATGTTGCCTGGGTTACGGGTCTGAGTTACAGGGAAAGGTTGAGAAGGCTAGGACTTTATTCCCTAGAGCATAGAAGATTGAGGGGTGATTTGATAGAGATATTTAATATTATGAGGGGGACAGGCTTTTTTATAAATGACAGTGGGGGAAATTCAAACAAGAGGAATGGATTGAGATTGAAGGGGGAAAAGTTTAGAGGAAACATGAGGGGGAATTTCTTCACTCTGAGGGTGGTGGGAGTGTGGAATGAGCTTCTGGCCAAAGTGGTAGATACAGGTTCGATTTTAGTATTTAAGGAAAAGTTGGACAGGTATATGGACGAGAGAGACTAGAAGGGCCGAACTGGCCTGTTTCTGTGCTGTAATTGTTATATGGTTAAATCATACCTGATTCATCTAAAGCAGTGGTTCTTAACCTTTATAGGCTGCTTCCCCCTTGGCTCCAAGGCCACCTCCCTAGTTCGCCCCTCCACTCCCACACGCACCCCTTGCTTCTCCCTCACCGCCTCTCACCTCCAACTTCATATTCCTCAGCCACAGCTGCCCGTGGGCCTCTCTCCTGGGGCTGATCCCTTTCGTTCCAGGCCTTTCCCTCCCAAGCCCCCTGCACTCAGTATCTCTCTCGCTCTGTCCGCCCTTCCTCCTCTTCCTCCTGTTGCCTCTCAACTTATTAAAAGGCCAAAGTCAGATACAACAATGGCGGCCAGCTCTCATGAGACCTCCTTGTTGCCGTTTATTTTGGTCACTACTGCCCCCCCCGCCCCACCCCCCAAGTCTGGCTACGGTAACCTTTCCTGAGGCCTTGACTTTTCACTCGCCTTTTCTCTTCTGATTAGTGAAGGGGCTCTTTCGTAAAAGTGAAGAGAACGTTCAAAAAGCAGGGGATACCTGTACCAGATTAGCGCAGTCTGATGGAGGAGCTGAACAGGGTGAACAGCATCAATGGTAGAAGAAAAGCCGTCAGCAATTTGGGTTGGAACCCTTCGTCAAGACCATTTTCTCCCACTGATGCAGCTCAACCTGTTAACTTCCTCCAGCAGATCGTGTTTTACTCCAGATTCCAGCCCCCTCAGTTGCTCCCGTGTCCCCCCTTGCATTAAACACCGACAAGAGGCAGTGTCTCAGAAGGCAGCCTCTCTCTTCACCACCCAGGCCCTACCCACTTCACACTGCTACCATCAGGAAGGTGGTACGGGAGCCTGAAGACGAGTGCCCAGTGCCACCTGGACAGCTTCTGCCCCTCTGCCATCAGATTTCGGAATGGACAGTGAACCACGGACACAGCCTCTCTTTATTCTAATTTCTTGCACTAATTTTTTAAACATAATTTCTAGCAATATTTGTGCTTAAATGTTGCTACAAAACAACGAATTTCAGCACACTGATTCTTATTAACTCCTTTACGGTTTATTCGCATTCCCACCAAATATCTCCAGAGCCACCCACACAATGGATGGAAGGAGATTGCTTCAGCCCATCTGGCTCAAAAACATTGACCCTTTTTTATCTCCCACTGATGTAGCTCGACCCATTGAGTTACTTCAGATTCAGTCTCCTGCGTGACCCCATAATCGCTGTACATTTTTAACCTCCGCCCTCCTTCATGCTCAGAGCAATCCCATTCCTGCTTGATTTTCCCTGTAATCCATTATTCCCACATTCCTATCAGCTGCCCCTCAGATTCTACCACTCACCCGCACACCAGCGGCAACTTACAGTGGCCAGTGGAAGGAGACCAGAGCCCCTGTAGTCACAGGGAGAACATGCAAACTCTGCACATACTGTGCCGGAGATCAGAATTGAACCTGTCATTCGAGCTGTGAGACAACAGCTCCAAGCCGACGCCGCAGGATGTAAAACATTGCGGGGGGGTGTGAAACTGTTCTACAATTCGTATTTTTTAAAAATTTACATTTAGACATACAGCACGATAACAGGCCCTTTTGGCCCACGAGGAGGAAACCTGATCCCCCGGGGAAAACCCACACAGACAAGAGGAGAACGTATAAACTCCTTACAGACCGCGTGGGATTTGAACCCCGGTCCCAAATGCTGATGCTGTAATGGCATTGCGCCAACTGCTACGCTAACCACGTGCCTGGTCCTTGTGTTTATACGATCGAAGTTTAAGTACGCATGAGTTACCTTCCAATAAGGCAATAGTTGTTTAACCAACTAAACGAAGCCATGCTTGTCCACCACTCTGCTAACCTGAACTAGCAGCTGGGAAAGCATCAACTTGATTTTGAAAGGTTGTGTCGGACTTTAGGAGACATCCTGTGCCCCTCCCTACCTCCGTATTTTCCTGCGAAAGATCCTTGCTTCTCCAGTTATTGAGTGGAAACATCATACTGAAGAGAAATAGGCCATTCAGCCCAACTTGCCCAACTTGCCAAAAGGTCCCCCCCCATAAGAGACCCAGGTGCCTTTGCCCCATATCCATCGGGTCCCATCCTATCCATGTATCTGCCCAATTTCTTTTCTTCAACGTGGCACGAGTAGCAGCCTCAACCATCTCCACTGGGAGCCCATTCCATACACCCACTACTCTCTGTGTAAAAAAGTTGCCTGTTAAATCTCAGCCTACCTCACCTTACACCTATGTCCTCTGGTTATTGATACCTGTACTCCGGTCAAAAGACTTTCTGCATTCACCAGATATATTCCTCTCCTTCATCCTCCCGTACAGCAAGGAATAAATCTTTTGCCTGCTCAACCTCTCCCCTATAGCTCAGACCCCCTAGTCTGGCTACATAAATGTAAAATTCTATCCTTCTGCTCATCTCTGTAAAAAATTATGAGTGTATAGAGCAGTGGTTCTCAACCTCTTTCTTTCCACTCACATACCACTTTGGATATTCCTTATGCCATAGGTGCCCTGTGATTAGTGAGGGATGGCTTAAGGGGGTATATGGGTGGAAAGAAAAAGTTTGAAGCCCACTGTTTTAATCCTCCCTCATTGACTCGTTATGTGCGTGGTTTCAGAACTCCAAAGGAAATGAGCCAAGGACCATTTTTCTCAAGCAAATTATTTCAGTAACTATTGTATCTAGAGCAGTGATTCTCAACCTTCCTTTCCCACTCACATCCCACCTTAAGAAATCCCTTACTAATCACAGAGCACCGATGGCATCGGAATTACTTAAAGTGGGATGTGAGAGGAAAGATAAAGGTTGAAAACCCCAATGTAGATGATGGGCTCCTCTCGTATACTTTAATCGAGCTTTCTATATATGTGGACTGGCCCTTGCAGGATGCAAGCCTGGACAGAGTTGATATGGAGAGTTGTCTGTTGCCCATGCAGTAGGACCCCCCCCTCCATGATAATGATAGGTCCAATGGAACGGCGAAAGTCAATACAGTTTGGTGTCAGCAGCGTCGCAGGAGTTGCCGAGCCGGTGCTGGGTCCGGCACTCAGCCACCTTTGGGACTCCGGCTCTGGATTTTCCCTCAGGCTTTACTCCCAAACCCTTTCCTGTGAGCAGGTGTAGCCACAAGGCAGCGGAGATTTGAAATCACAGTTTTCCCTCTCTTAGATGAGTTACCATTCATGGTTAACGGGCCCTATCTGCCCGGAGCAACTGGCTTCAAGGCACCAGTGTCCTGTCTTTGCCTTTTCTCCCGTCAGTGAGAACAGCTCCGCCGGGCACAAGAATTATGCCGCACATGAAGGTCAGGAGTTGAACTTGGTTGCCAGAGGCTGTTTGAGATGCCCGCCATGAAGATCATCTGTGCAGCAGCGGCACCTCTTCCCCACTCCCACCCTTCGACTATGACAAACCTCTAGAGCCAATAACAACCTTTTGGTAAACAATGAGCAAGTCTCCCCTCATTATTACCTCAGACATATGATTGTGGGAGTGTGACACAGAACCTTTTTTTAAATATTTTATTTATGAAACAAACAACCATGATTACAAAATAAATGAAATATAACAATATATCAAAATTTAACATGGTTACAGAAAAAAGACCAAAAATCTACCAAAATAAACCCCAAATCCACCTCCAAACCTGGA
Organism: Narcine bancroftii; assembly: GCF_036971445.1. NCBI lineage: Eukaryota > Metazoa > Chordata > Chondrichthyes > Torpediniformes > Narcinidae > Narcine > Narcine bancroftii. The sequence continues at coordinate 236,875,726 of NC_091474.1, read as the reverse complement.
ACTACACCTTCCCTCTATCCAGCATCAAATCCCCTTACCCACAAAAAAAAGAAGAGGGGAATACCAAACAAAATTCACTTAATATATGATAACGAGACTCAGTGGCACTCAAAACCCTATCTTTATGTTTTCAAATTAAAATAGTCCAAATATGGGCACAAAATCCTTTTAATTACGTAATATTTATCCCTTAAATTATGTTATCTTCTCCAATGGAATACACAATCTTATTTCCAAATGCCATCCTTGTAAATTGAGATCCATCTTATCTTTCCACGAAATAGCTGTACATTTCCTCACCTCTGCTGAAGCTAATCTCAAAAAAGCCATTTGAAATTTATCTAATTTATAAAACAATCCCCTTTCATTTTCTTGGATCTAAAGAAAATTTCATTTTCAAAATATTCTGAAAATGGTCTCTTGCCCTATACCAAAAACACCTAACCTTATTGGACAAGATCATACTGAGTGTAAAAACGTACCTTTCCAACCATTACAATGAAAACACATCTGAAAAACTCCGATTATATATTTTCAAGCATTCCGGAGTCAAATATAATTGATGTATAAAATTATCGGTTACAAGGTGCGACACAGAACTGAAATGGTTGGCTACTGGGAGGTCTCTGTCACAGGAGCAGAAGGAACTGAGGTGCTCAGTGATGCTATCTCCCTATCGGCACCCAGTCTTTGATGTAGAGAAGGCCACAATGGGATCACCAGATGCAGTGAATCAATCCCACGGATACTGAAAGACCTGTTTTGGGCCCCAAGCGGTGGTGAAGGAGGAGGTGTAGGAGCAAGTGTGGCTTCACTGAGCACCTTCGCTCCATCCACACCAGCAAGAGACCTCCCAGTAGCCAACCATTTTAATTCTATGTCCCACTCTCACACTCACATGTCTGACAATGGCCCTATGTACTGTCGCACCAAGACCACCTGCAAATTGGTGAAACACCACTTGATTTTCCATCTGAGCCCTCTCCAGCCAGATGGCATTAACATTGACTTTTCCGGTTTCTGTTAACCCACTCTCCACTCTCCTTCCCCTTTCCTTCACCCAGCAATCCCTCCTCCCCTTGCTTACTGGTGTCCCCTCCCTCCCTTCTCAACCTATCACCTCCTGCCTTTGCGACCACATCACCCCATCTTTTGTTCGGATGCCTGCCGACATTTTTCCATGCCTTGATGAAGGATTCAAGCCTGAAATGTCGGCTATGTATTTTTAACCTTTGCTATTTGAACCCAAATTATAGGAAGGATATCAATAAGGTAGAGAGGGTAAAGAGAAGATTTACTAAAATGTTGCCTGGATTGCAGTTTCTAGAATACATAGAAAGAATGAGTAGATTGGGTCTTTATACATTGGAGAGTGGAAGGTTGAGGAGGGATTTGATAGAGGCATTTAAAATTATGAGGGGAATAGAGAGAGTAGATGTGAATAGGCTCCTTCCCTTGAGGGTAGATGAGATAGGAATGAGGAGTCATAAGTTAAGGATTAGGCGAAAAAACTTTATAAGTAACATAAGGGGAAGCTTCTTCACTCAGAGAGTGGTGGGTGAATGGAATGACCCTCCAGAAGAGATGGTTGCAGCAGGGTTAATTTTATCATTTAAGAGAAGGTTGGATGAGTGCATGGATGTGGGGGGATTGGAGGGTTATGGGTAGGGAGCAGGTAGGTGGAACTAGTGGAGTTCATTTAAATCAGTAGACTAGAGGGGGCCGAGATGGCCTTTTTATGTACTCTAATTGTTATATGGTTATATGTGGTTAAAAATGAAAATAAATAACATGAAAATAAGACATTAAAAAATACACAAGTTTAAAATTTTAAATGTTCTCTGAAGTAACACATGAACCTTTGGTGAAGATGGGAGCAAATATTCAGTAAGCAGAATGCTTAGGTCGTAGCAGCTGTTTGAACAAACTTGTGTGAAGCAGCAATGGCGTCGACCAGGATGAAGAACTGGTCGATGGTGCTCGCCGTTGGAGTGACTCTCTCAAAGTGTCTCCTTATCCCTGCTTAGTAAGAGTCGCCCCAGTCAGAGGTTTTATCTGTTAACTTGGAGGGGGGCGGGGGGGTGTTAGTTATCGATGTTATTGTCCGTCCTTCGGGCAGTTCCGTGGATTTGGAGGAACAAGGAGATGCAGCGACGGTTAAATGATTTCAAAGAGCGTGGCTGAAAATAAAGTAAAATGTTTTAAAGTTTATACATCCATGTAAGTGATCTTTGTTCAATACAAGTGCAGTATAGTTTTTTATTGTCATTTAAACTGTCTATTCTTACTGCAGGTGTATTAGTAAGGAATAACAGTATAAGGAGTAGGTCTCAAGCAACCAGAAAATACACGTATCTGCTACAGGGGTTTTACTATATTTCATTCATCACTGCAGGGTGCCAGTCTGACCAGAAACATCAACTGTTCTTTCTCCCCCACTGACGCTGCGCGACCTGCTGGCTTCCTCTAGTGCACTGTGATTGGCTGCAGAGTATCAGCCTGGAATTTGTCTTTGGCACCTGCCATGAATTAGTGCAAACCTTTGGAAAATAAATCCAAAGTCAACACCAGGGCCAGCGTCAATGCATTAATCCTAGTTTATTGGCATTCTTAAATTAGCAATATTTATTCCAAGCCGTGGAGTAGTATTAGTTTGGAAACAAGCCAGTCCTGCACTGTCTTTAAGGAGTTGGTACGTTCTCCCCGTGTCTGTGTGGGATTTCCCCAGGAGCTCCGGTTTCCTCCCACTGTTCGATGCGTACCTGGTATGTAGGTTAATTGGGTGTAAACTGGGCAGCACGGGACCTGTAACTGTGCTGTATGTCTAAATTTAATTTAATTTAGTCTCAGAGGGTAAAAGCCTCTCCACATTCCAACCAACTCCACAGATGCTAAAACTCACCGGCACACTTGCAGTTTGCAGGGGCCAATTACTGCTCTAACTCGTGTTTTTCGGATGTGGGAGAAAAGGGAGCATCGTTGGTTGGGGTGGGGGGGGGGAATATACATTGTCATATGTGGCTAATTCCACACTGACAGCACCCAAGCTCAGGATTAAGCACATATCTCTGGAGCTGTTAAGCTGCATCGCTCTGCTTGAATCTTGTCCATATGACTCTCTGCCTTTGTACAATGCCTTAAATGTAGGGAAACCAGAGTCTCATTGCAGACAAGTCAAAGAGAACGATTGTGGACTTCAGGAGGATGAAGGTCGGCCATACTCCATTACTCATCAACGATTCCCTTAAGCACAAGGTTCCTTGATTTGCATGCAAAGGACAACCTTTCCTGGATCCACAACACCTCATCCTTCGAAAGGCACAGGCGCACCTACACTTCCTCAGGAGGTTGAGGATGGCAAGGGGACTGGCCTCCTGCTTGGCAACATTTTACATGACCACGACTGAGAGGGTCCTGTCGGGCTGCGTCATCGTGTGGAATGGTAGCTGCAAAGCGTCACACAATACTGAGTGAGGATTATCAAAACAACCTCCCTTCCCTCTAATGGTGACATTAACCATTGTCTAAATAGAGCTCAAAGAATTATTGAGGACCCTTTCCATCCAGCACACAGCATCTTTGACCCATTGGCGTTGGGAAGGAGGTACAGGAGCATCAAAATCAGGACTGCCAGGCTGGGGAATAGCTTTTTCCCACAGGATGTGAGAATGATGAACAGTGTCCTATAAATCATCCCAAAGATACCTATGTTTATTTATATACAGGTGTGATTCCTATGTATGGTGAGTGCATGTGTGTGCATGGTGGTCCAGGAGAAATGCTGTTTTGTCGAGTTGTATGTGTACAGTCAGATGAAAATAAACGAACTTGATCTCTTGAGGCATTTTGAAATAGAAGAGAGCACTGTGGGACAAAAGCCTTGTCTATTGCTGAGAGGGTGAAACATATAGGGAAGGAATTCCCAGCACTTAACATTCCCGCTGTATGTTTAAATTTAACAGGCCTTGTTGGACCACGAGCCGTGCCGTCCAATTGTATCTAATTGACCAGCAACCACTGGTGCAATTTTGAACGGTGGGAGGAAACTGGAGAACTCAGATGAAACCCACACCCACATGAAGAGAACGCCTTACAAGCAGGGCCAGATTTGTATCTGGGTCGCTGGTGCCATAGTAGCATTGCGCTAACCACGACTCTAACCACGGCGGGACAGGCACGTGCTGTGGGAGCTCCAGGCACACTCGTGAGCAAACTTGACATGTGGATAAATATGGGGTAAAACGTGGTCAAACGAAACCAAAGTTTCCGGGGTCGCTGCAAAATAAATGCTGTTCCCTGGATCAACAGAAGAGATCAATGGGAGAGATGCATTTGGAGGAGTGTCTCATCGATGGTCAATTAGCCCGCAATCAGAGCGTCAGGATGTAACATTCTCCCACAGGCCATAAATTGTTCCATCACGACCACACCCCCTAATAGTCTGAACATCCCTGAGGTTTTCTGATCTCGGAAGCTAAGCAGGATCAGACCTGAGCACTGGACAATTCTGTCTGCCTTACAGCAGAAAAAGGTCAAAGATTTCAAATTGTAGTATTACGTGACAATAATGGAACTGTTACATTTACATTTACACACCCCTCATCTCATTTTACAGTTGATAAACTCAGGCCTCCTTTAACTTCCTCTCTGGTTCCCTTGGTCAGGATCAAAATCAGGTTTATTGCCATGAACATGTGTCACGTAATTTGTTGCCTTGCGACATCAGCATTCTGCATTACAGGTGCAAAACTGCTATAAACTAGTCTTTCCCTGCTTTTGTTTTTAAAAGGGAAAACACAAGTTACCCTTCACTTCCTATGGACGCTGTGTGACCCGAGTTCCTTCCAGCCCGTTTGTGCACTGCTCTCCACCCAGGCTCTGCAGATTGTCTTGTTTAACTGTTTTTGTCCTGTCGCTTGACCTTTCTCATCTGCCAGATCCTCATTTGGCCCTAGTCGGCGAATGTTCGCCTGGATGCTCTGACCCCACTGGTTATTCCCTTAGCCTCTTAGCAATGGGCGGTCAATACACAGCCGGTGCTGCAGCCTCGCCATCTTCCCCTCTCTCTCTGCCGCCCATCCTCTTTATTATTCCAGACTCGTTGAAATAACAATCAGGGACAGTCTGCATTGTTTTATAACTGGCAAATTAATTAGCACATGAAGTGATTTTTATTAACTTTCATAAGCACAGGGGGCCAGGAAGTGCTCCCACCATGGAGAAGAAATATTTATTTCAGTTGCAACTTCGTTTGCAAAACAATACCATTTACACAGATAGATCTGCAAAGTATTTGCCTAACTTAATTGGAATAGCAGCAACCCCAAGTTCACTTGTACGGTTGACATTTGAGTTAATTAGAAAACCTTGCCTTTTAGTCTTTGATGAGAATTAATCTTCCTTTTGATCGCAGAAGGGTGCAATCTTTCCTCCTGTCAATGGTGAAATACACAATGATTCAAAAGTGCGGGGGTCATTTTATTTGAGGAGACCTTATTACATGATACTCCCTTCAGGAGAAAGCCAAGAAGTGAAATGAACTCTGCTATTCAGTGTCAGTGGGTTATTGATAAAAGGCAGAGGACTGTTACAACACAGAAGAGGGCCATTCAGACCATCAGCTCGATGCTGGCTCATAACAGAGTAATCCTGAGATGATAGAGTTGTCCAATTGCAAAGAGCTTCGCCGTTGGCGCATTGCGATTACAGGTTCCAATCCAGATGTACATTTTTCCTGTGTGGGTTTACTCCTGGTTTCCTCCCACCTTTCAAAGCCTGTGGGGTTGAAGGTTAATTGGGGAATTTGGGCAACTTGTTGCTGTGCTCATTGTCTAAATTTAAATAAATATTAACCACTCCTCATTCCCTTCACCTGGCAGAACCTTTATAGAGTCACTGAGTCTTTGAACCATATTCCTCTGAACCAGTGGTTTTCAATATGCCCCCCTAAACTCACATTCCACCTTATCCAATCCCTCTACCATAAGTGCTCTGTGATTAGTGAGGGATGGCTTGAGGTGGTGTGAGTGGAAAGAAAAAGTTGGAAAACCACTGTTTTACTCGTCCCTCATTGACTCGTTATGTGCAGGGTTTCAGAACTCCAAAGGAGCCATTTTTCTCAAAGTATTTCAGTAACAATTGGGTCGAGAGCAGTGATTCTCAACCTTCTAATCGCAGAGAAACCGATGGCAGAGGGATTGCTTAAGGTGGAATGTGAGTGGAAAGAAAAAGGTTGAGAACCGCTGCTCTAAACCAATCCCACCAAATTTTTTCTTAAGTGTTGCAATAAGTGCCTACATCACCCACCACCTCCAGCAACCCGTTCTATACACCTAACACCCTCTGAGTAAAAGTATTATCACTTAGGCTCCTGTTAACTCTCATCTTCCTCATCTTAAATCACTGGTTACACATTTCCCAACTCTGAGCAAAGGACTCTGTGTTTACCTCATGCTTCTCAAGATTTTGTTCACCTAGAAGGGACTGTTGTCATTTCTTTTTAATAAGTGATTTATCGGGAGGACCGATCATCTCAGTGAAACAGAGAGAGAGAGAGAGAGAGAGAGAGAGAGAGAGGGAGAGAGAGAGAGAGAGAGAGAGAGGCAGGGAGAGAGGCAGGGAGAGAGTGACAGGGAGATATAGAGAGAGAGAGAGACAGACAGACAGGGAGAGAGAGAGAGAGAGAGAGAGGGAAAGAGAGAGAGAGAGAGAGAGGCAGGGAGAGAGGCAGGGAGAGAGTGACAGGGAGAGATAGAGAGAGAGAGAGAGAGAGAGAGAGAGAGACAGACAGACAGACAGGGAGAGAGAGGGAGAGAGAGAGACAGACAGACAGGGGGAGAGAGAGAGACAGGGAGAGAGAGAGAGAGAGAGAGAGAAAGAGGGGGGAGAGAGAGGGAGAGAGAGAGACAGACAGACAGACAGGGAGAGAGAGAGAGACAGACAGACAGTCAGACAGATTCCTTCTGTGACTACCCTCATGTGTAAATGAGGATCCTTGTTTGTGGTTAAACTTGAATCCTCCGAACTTGTTCTCCACATCAAGCTACACTCTATCCTGTATTATTTGATTTACTATAACACAGCTCATATCACTGCTTCTTTCTCTTCATCCCTCCCAGCTGTAACCTCTTACCTATGAGCTTGTGGTCCCCAGCTTCCCCTCCCCCCACTCCCCCCCCCCCCCCCCCACTGATGCATTTCTTTGTTATCAGGCACATTCTGACAGAGGGCTCAGGCCCGAAACATTGCTTACCCTTGACCTGGTGAGTTTTTCCAGCACTTTTGTGCATGGTACACATCTGCAGTTTTTCCTGCTCAATACACAGTCGCTTTTACTGATTTCATCTGCAAGTCTGTAGAAGATTGCATGACCAGAAATAACAATAAAGGTATTTCCTTTGGAAAGGATGAACTGGGAGGTAGAATTATTTTAATGAAGGCCCATCCAGCCCATGAAACTCATGCCCCCAATTAACTAACCAGTACCAGACATTTCAGATGGCGATAGGACACTGGAGCATTCAGTGTCACAAGACATGTGACCTGACCTCCAGCGAGAAATCAAAGCACCATCTCCAAGAAAGCCAAGGGACTCTACCACAACGAAGCCCAAGTTCCAAGAGGACATCACATACGCTTGGTGATGACGGCAAGACACACCTACTGTCACGGAATATAGCGCAGAGCTGAGCAGCAAAACCTGCAGCACTGCTACACTCCCCACTGAGTTAAGCATGTTCTGTGCTGGCATGAAGCAGGGAGGTGGCATCCACAGCAACTACAGCAAGCAAGGCTACTCCCCAGGGTCCCTGCTGCCAACATCTGACAGGTGAGCCCCTGGAGAGCAACCGACCCAGACGGCGTCCTGGGACATGTCCTGAGAGCTTGCGCAGTCAGTCAAATGGGAAATTTATTGACAGAGAACGTACATGGCATCACATACAACCCTGAGGTAACTTTTTTTTTCTCCAGACGCGGCGGAATTTTTACTCATCGGTAACCATTCACTGAACTCAAGAAATCGATATGATTACAAAGAGAGAAATGTAACCAAAGAAAGAAATGTAAACCAATAGACTGTGCAAATATAGAAAAAATATCAGTGACAAAAAGTGTGCAATGTCTTTAAATGAGACTGAATTTGTTTATCAGGAGTCTGATAGAAATGTCGCAACTGTTCCTGAACCTGGTGGTGAGAGTCCTGCGGTAGCAGTGAGAACAGAGCACATCCTGGGGGGGCCGGGTGGGGGTGGGTGTGGATGATTGCTGTTGCTCTCTGACGGCAGTGTTCCATTTAGAGTTCCTCAATGGTGAGGAGAGTTTTGCCTATGAGAGTACCTTTTGCAAGGCTTTCCACACTGTAGATCAACTGGCAGGCTTCTTCACTCCCTGCAACAGTGTGCAGTTCTCACTTGCTTGCAAAAGGTCAACATTACACCTGCAAAGCTCTGTAACAGGGCCCAAGTGATAACTGACCTGTGGCTCTGACATCCACAATCATGGAGTGATTGGAGAGGTTGGTCATGACTCATGTCAGCTCAAATCCAGTCAACCTTGGCACATGTTAATTGGCCTACCATACAAACAGACCCTTATCTCTCTTGGCTTTCCACTCGGCCATGGAGTACCTAGATGCCAAGGACACCTACATTAAATGACTGATTGTAGATTACAGCTCCAATACCGTAGTCCCAGGAAACACATCTCCAAACGTTGGGATCCATATCTCAGCATCCCCCTCTTCAAGTGGATCCTTGACTTCCTGTCCCACTGACCAGACCATCCAGTGCTCTATCAGGATGTGTATTGTTACAAGCCCAGAGGATCCCAAAACACAGCAGCAATAGATATTCACCAAGAAAAATGGTTATTTAAACAAAAGTTGCTTTTAATTATCTTTAAGCATGAAAACAGGATCACACTTTAACTTATCACTATTCACTTACTTAACCTAACTTCACCCCCTTCTAATTCTAAGGATACTTTGCATTTCTCACTCCTCCAAGTTCACTTATACTGTGCACAGAATTTAACATTTATAAAGTTCACCAGGCTTTGCTACTTGAAAGGTAAATGGTTACCACTCAGGAAGCTTCTTGTCGGTTTTCAGAGAGAGATTTGTTGTTCCAGGACATCCACAACTCACATACTTCCATCAACCACTTCAGTGATTTGCTGAAGAAACTTGCCCCTTCAGGGTTCTCCACATGATAACCTCTTTCTTTCAGGTCATCACAGAGTTCCTTTTTGTTTCCCTTATTCCAAGTGAAACATTAGACAGCCAGTCTTCTCCTCTTGCATGACCACAAGGGCTTTGTCCAGGCTGTCTTCCAAACGGGCTTGCCAGCTTGACCTGTTCCAGTCCCAGCTACTTCTGCAGGCTGTAACATTGTACAAGTGATCTCTGTATCTCTCTCTCTCTCTCACACACACACACAGAAAACCTGTTTGAGTCTCACTGCTTGCAAAACCACATGACCATCTTACAACAGCAAGCTCTCCTCCAGACAGCAGCAGCTCCAGCATGCTTTTTTATCTGTTGCCTTTTGCAACAACAAACCATTAGTGAAGTCTCCTGAGCACTCTACAAAGCTGTTGCAAAAGCTGTGCAGCCAACACTTCTACCATGCAGCAGAGCACAGTATTTTAAATAAAATCTGTTTTAAAGTGTTTGCATGTGACCTACTCCAACAAACTTTTCCCAATTTATCTCCCAAAAACATATCTATATACTCTGTCACAGTATTCAGTTCACTGCTATATCACCTCCGCAACCATGACCACACAAATACCCCTCTAGCTCCATTTTCAAGTTTGCCATTGACACTACAGGGATGAGCTTGGTATCAAATAACAGTGAGAAGGATCACAGAAAGGAGATTGAAAGCTCAGTGGCAGGGTTTCAAGGTATCATCAGTAAGATTAAGGATGTGAACCTCGAGTACACCCCTCTCCACTTTGACAGCACTGTTGGGGAAAGAATAGAATGCTTCTGGTACCTGGGAATAAAAATCTTGAATGACCTAATCTGGACCAATCATGTTGATTCAGCCATCAAGATACAACTGTGCACACAGTGTCACCAAAGCTAAGGAGCTGATTGTTGACTTTGGGAAGGAAAAGCCAGAGGTATACAATCCAGTGTTTAGAGACGAGGAGTGTGTGCAAATTTTAGTTCTTGGGAGTCACCATCTCGGAGGATCTTTCCTGGACCCAACGCACTATGGTACTGTGAAGAAAGCACGTCAGCGACTGTACTTCCTCAAGAGTTTAGTATGACATCAGAAACCTTGGAAAATTTCTACAGAGATGTGGTGGAAAGTGTGTTGACCGGCTGCGTCACAGTCTGGTATAGGAACACCAAAACGCCGGAGTGAAAAGCCCTGCAAATAGTAATGGAAACAGCCCAGGATGGCACAGGCAAAACTCTCCCCACTATCTAGAACATCTACGGGGAGCGCTGCTATTAGAGAGCAGCTGCAATCATCAAGGATCCACAACTACCCAGCACACACTTTGTTCTCACTGCTGCCATCAGAGAAGAGGTGTCAGTGTCACAAGACTCGCACCACCAGATTCAGAAACAGTTGCTCCCCTCCACCATCAGACTTCTCAACGACAAACTCAATCAGGGACTCATTTAAGGATCTTACTTGTGCACTTTATTGATTTTTTCTTTAAATTCTTTCTGTATTGCATAGTTTGTTTATATTCATTATCAGTTTACAGTTCCTTGTTTACATTAATATATATATATATATATATATATATATATGCTGTGTACAGTATTTTTTTCCACTACCAAATAGTGGTAATTCTGTCTCTCTCACAGAATAAAGAATCTCAGGGGTTGTATGTGATGTCATGTATGTACTCTGACAATAAGTCTGAAGAAAGTGCATCCAGAAAATTAAGGAAGTTTCGCACATTCTCGCACCTCAACAACTTCTACAGGAGCACCATCGATATCAGCCGTGATGAATGCATCACATCGTGGTGTGGGAGCTGCTCTGCTCAAGATCAGAAGGTGGGGAATGCAGCTCAGAACATGATGCAAACTTCCCTCCCCTCTGCTGACTCCACATCAACACCTCCCGGTGCCCAGGAATGGCAGCCAACACCCAGAAGGACCCTCCCCACCCTGCACACACTCTTTTTAAATTTAAATTTGCAACTCGGTAGAAGCCAATTCTGGCTACCCAATTAGCCAACAACCCCTGAATGTTTTGGAGGGTGAGAGGAAACTAAAGCACTCAGGAAAATCCCATTCAGATCATAGGAAGAATGTGCAAACTCCTTACAGACAGCGCCAGATTCGAACTGTAATAGCATCATGCGAACTGCAACGCTAACATTGCTTTCCTTCTCCATCCTCTCATCAAGGGTAAAATTGTGCATGCACAGGCTTAAAGACTGTGCATTCCCCACACCCATCAGACAACCTTCCATTGACTTCATCTACATCTCTTTCTACATCTAGGAAAGGCAGCCAACATACTTAAAGATTGGACATCTTGGACACCTCTCTCCTCCCATTGGGAAAGCAAGAATCAATAAATAGGGTTAAAGTCAGGAGAACATGACCCAGCCCTCATCGAGGGGGTCAGCAGTGGAGATGGTCAAGAACTTCAAATTCCTGGGTGTTATAATCTCCAAGGATCTGTCCTGGAGCCTCCATGTTGACGCAATCACGGAGGAGTTGAGGAGATTTGCTACTTCACCGAAGACTTCCGAAAACCTCCACAGGTGTACCATGGAGAGTATTTTGATTAGTTCCATCACTGTCTAACACGCAGGACAGGAAAACAAACTCCAGAGGGTCAATAACTCACCCTGCAATATCATGGGCACCAGTCTTCACTCCATCGAGGACATTGGCAAGAGGCAGTGTCTTAAGAAAGCAGCCTCTATCCTCAAGGACCCCACCACCACCCAGGCCATATCCTCTTCACTCTGCTTCCTTTGGAGGTGGGGTAGATACAGAAGATCAAAGGCAAGCACACAACAGCACAAGGTCAGCTTCTTCCCCTCTGCCATCAGATTCCTGAATGAACCACAGACACTGCCTACTTTTGACTTTTCCTTGCACAATTTTTAAAATTTGTTTTAAGGTGGTTTATAGAAATGTTTTCAGTTGCAAATCAATGAATTTCATGACAAGTTCCTGACAATAAATTCTGATTAAGCTGACCTGACCCAGCCCAACTTTTCCTCAACTCCCTGATCCACTCTTCCCTCTCCACCACTTGAGAGACTTCCTACTGCAAATGCCGTAGCAACATCTCCCCTCACACCCACTCCTCACATTCACTTCTCTCCAGGGGCATAAACAGACCTTCTGGGAGAGGTACAGGTTGATATACATCTCATCCAACCTAACCTACTGAATTTGGTGGACTCTGTGACCTCCTCTACCTATTGGAGAGACCAAACGCAGATTAGGCAACCTCTCCAGCAAGAAACATGAGCTCCATCAGACCACAGAAACAGAAGTTCAGCCCATCGAGTCTGCCCCACCATTTAATCATGAGCTGATCCATTTTCCCTCTCAGCCCCACTGCCCAGCCTTCTCCCCATAACCTTTGATGGTCTGGCTAATCAAGAATACACCCAATGACCCAACCTCTACAATACCCTGTGGCAACAAATTCCACAGATCTGCCACCCTCTGGCTAAATAAATTCCTCCACATCTGTTTTAAGTGGACACCCTTCAATTCTGAAGTTGTGCCCTAAACTCTCCAACCATGGGGAAAACAAACATTCTACCTCGACTGTCCATGTCTTTCAACTTTCAAACTGTTTCAATAAGATCCTCCCTCATTCTCCTCAATTCCCACAAGTTCAGCCCAATAGATGTCAAATGCTCCTCATACAATAACTCTTTTACTCCCAGAATCATCTGAGTGAACCTTCTTCGATCTATGAATACAATCTGAAACTCGAATGTTGCCAACCATGAATTTTCCTTCACCATTCCCACAGAGACCTGTCTGTCCTCAACCTCATGCTTGGTCAGGGTGAGGCCAAACATGAATTGGAGGAACAATATTATATTCCTACTGAGTATTGTGACAGAGTATATAGATATGTTTTTGGAAGATAAATAGGGAAAGGTTTGTTAGAGTAGGTCACATACAAACACTTTAAAACAGATCTTATTTGAAATACTGGAGCTCTGCTCCATGCTAGACATATCAGGGCCTCAGAGCTTTGAAGAATGCTCAAGAGACTTCACTAATGGATTGTTGTTTACAAAAGGTAACAGATGAAAGAGCTTGGAGCTGCTGCTGTCTGGAAGAGAGCTTTCTGTTCTAAGAGAGTGATGTGGCATTGCAAGGGGCAGGGAAGGAGGGAGAGAGAGAGAGAGAGAGAGAGAGAGAGAGAGAAAGAGAGAGAGACAGTGTTACAGCCAGCAGCTGGAACTGGAACAGGACAAGCTGGCAAGCTTGTAGAATGCCCCATTTTGGAAGACGACCTGGACAAAGCCCTCGTGGCTCATGCAAGAGGAGAGGACTAGCTGTCTAATGTTTCACTTGGAATAAGGGAAACAAAAAGGAGCTCTGTGGTGACCTGAAAGAAAGAGGTTATCATCTGGAGAACCCTAAGGGGGCAAGTTTCTTCAGCAAAACACTGAGGTGACTGATAGAAGTAAAAGGAACAACAAATCTCTCTCCAAAAACTGACAAGAACCTTCCTGAGTGGTAACCATTTACCTTTCAAGCACCAAAGCCTGGTGTAAATTCTGTGCACAGTATCAGAATTGCCTGCAACCAGTGAACATGGAGGAATGAGAAGCGAGATTGGTCTGTGAACCAAATATTTTTTCTGAACTTACATACATATTACATTCACGTGCGCTTAGAATTAGAAGGGGGTTAAGTTAGGTTAGCTAAGTCAATAGTAAGTTAAAGTGTGATTCTGTTTTCATGTTTAAAGATAATTAAAAGCAATTTTTGTTTAAGTAACTATTTGTCTTGGTGAATATCTATTGCTGCTGGGTTTTCAGGTCCTCTGGGCTCATAACAGTATCCTAAAATCCAATGGCATGAACATAGAAGTTTTGAATTTCAGGTAGCCTCCAATCCCGATCCTGTTCCACATTTCCTCTACTTGCTCCCTTTCTACTTCCCTTTACGAGGAGTATTGGACTCAGAATTGATTGCCTCATTAGAAGAAGGATGTAGATGCTTTAGAGAAGGTACTGAGGAGATTTACCAGGATGGAGGACACAAGAACCAAGTAAAACTGAGCTAGGGCTTTTCTTTTTGGAGTGATGAAGGATGAGAGGTGACTTATTAGAGGACTATAAGGAGGAGCTCAGAGAGGCTGGAGAATCAGTGTCTTTTTTTCTGGAAATACCAGAGGACATCTGTTAAAGGTGAGAGGAGGAAAGTTTAGGGGAGATATCAAAGGTAAGTTCTTGACACAGAGAATGGTGGGTGCCTGGAGTGCATCACCAGGGGCAGTGCTAGAGGCTGGTACAATGGGGACGTTCAAAAGACTCAAAGATAGGCCCAAGGATATAAGAAAAATAGAGGATTATGGGTAATAGGTTATGAGTAGGCATACAAATAACAGCACAACATTGGAATGCTGTAATGTTCCATGTTTTTTCAATCCCACACCACTCTATGGTCTCTTCCTCTACCTGTCTCTCTACCTCTCCTGTCTTTATTTAACCAAGTATCCGGTTACCTCTTGGTGCCTCAGCTCCTTCTAGTCTCAACAGAGGGTCCCGACCCGAAATGTTGACCAACCATTTTTCCCAGTGGACATTGCCTGATCCACAACCAAACCTGGACAATTTATGGGAATGTACACTCGATCAGACATAAACACCCGTGCCACACCAGACCTTTTGATCACATTGTCAAACGAGTCTGGAATTACATGCAAATTGTGAAAGAGTGGCTGCTTTCCTTCCTTGAAGCAGTGAGGCAGTTTGGGTTTTTTTGATGCTCGAGTGGTGTTATTACGTTGACTAATTCACAGTGGCAGCACTACTGCCGAAAAGCACCAGAGACCAATTTGAACATGACCTCTGGTGCCGTCTGTATGGAGTTTGCATGCTCGCTTCATGAGAGCATGGGTTTTCTTTCAGGGATGGCATGGATTCAGGAGTGCTGTTCATGGTTAAATAATTGACCGGGTTTCCTTGGTGACATAGCGGGTGCAGTGGATAGAGACAAGAGCTAACAAGTAATAAAGCCACCTGTTGCCCCTGTGCATTTAAATGGTTAAAAGCAATTTCAATAGAATTGTTTGCTTGCAGAAGTCACGACTTGGGCAGTTTGAGAAAATGCTGGTACATTGAAGTACATCTCTTTCCCTATTCCTCTTCACCTCTCTCTTTTCCTACACTTTCTCCTTCCCTCCAGCTCCCCACCTCCCTTCGCTCTACCCCCTTCCCTCTACCCTCCTTCCCTCTAGCCCCCCAAATTCCTCGAGCCCAAATTCCCTCTCCCTCCTCCCTCTACATGCCTCCCTCTACCCCCTCCCTCTACCTCACCTAACCCCTCCCTCTACCCCACTACACACCCTCTAACCCCCTTCCTTCTACCCCCTTTCCTCTACCCCTTCCTTCATCCCCCCTTTTCCTCTACCCCCAATTCCCTTTAGCCCCTTTCCCTCAAGCCCCCCTTTCCCTGTAGCCCCCTCTTCCCTCTACCCTCCTTCCCTCTAGCCCCCCAATTTCATCTAGCCCCAATTCCCTCCACCCCCTCCCTCTACACCCCCTCCCTCTACCCCATCTCCCCCCTCTACCTGCTCCCTCTACCCCCTTCTTCTACCCCCTTCTCTCTACCCCCCCTTCTCTCTACGCCCTTCTCTGCTTTTCCTCACCTCTTCTGCCCTCCCACCTGTATCCACGAATATGGTTGGCTTCTGCTCCTCCCCCTGCCCCTTCCTTGCTCCTCTCCTCCACCCTCCCACCACCCTTTTATTCAGTCACCTGCCCATTTTTTTCCCACTCATATGTCAACGAAGGGCTCAGAGCTGAATCGTTGGCTACACTTTACTTCCTCTAGATGCAGCATGACCTGCTGAGTTTCTCCAGCACGATCGTGTATTGCAGTACATCTTAAAGCACTGGGCCTTGAGACACGAAGGAGAGAAGATAAATTTAATTGAGAAGCTGAACAGCTTGTTTGGTGCTTGGCTATGATGCTTAAATCTTTTCCTAGCTTGTTAGCCATGTGATTGATAAACGTCTGCAGAGAACGTGTGGATTTGTGGTTTCAATATAGAAGTGTAGGCCGCAGGCCAGCCCAGCTGACCTCTGCGTCCTGATTAGTGCCAGGGATTCTCAAGCTGCTTAGAACAGATGCTGCTTGCATGGTGTTAATGATGCAGAAATGTGCTGGAGAAACACAGCAGCATCTTCAGGAAGCAAAGAGTATCCAATGCCTCAGGCCTGGGTCCATAAGCAAGCTATGAGTAGAAAGCAGGTGAGCTGCCTGAATAAAAAAGGTGGGAGTGAGGGAGGAAGGAGCAGGCAGAGAGGCCCAGGCAAAGAGGTCACAAGTGGAAATGGGTGGGAGAGCAGAAGAGAAAAAAAGCTGAAAAGTGAGGTGATGGAACCTTTATAGATTAAAGAGGAGGTGGTGCTTGCTGTAGTAAAACAAATAAGGGTGGATAAATCCCCAGGGCCTGACAAGATATTCCTTCAGACCTTGAGGGAGGCTAATATCATAATTGCAGGACTCTGGCAGAAATATTTAAAATGCCCTTAGACTCAGGTGTGGTGCCAAAGGGTTGGAGGGTGGCTCACGTTGTTTCCTTATTTAAAAAAGGCTAAAAAAATAACCCTGGAAATTATATGCTAGTGAATCTAATATCAGTCGTAGGTAAATTAGAACCATAGAACACAACAGCATAGAAACAGGCCCCTTTGGCCCTGTGCTGAACCATTTTATTTTTGCCTGGTCCCACTGACTTGTACCCAGTCTATAGCCCTCCATACCTCTCCCATCCATGTACTGTACCTGACCAAATTCTCTGTTAATATTAAAATTGAGCCCGCATTCACTACCTCAGCTGGCGCCAGGTTCTGTGTGAAGAAGTCACATTCCCCCTAAACTTTTCCCCTTTCACTCTTAACCCTGGTTTGTATCTCTCCTACCCTCAGTGTTATATGGCGAGCTCTCCACTGGCCACCGTGACAGAGGTGCACCAAAGAAAAGGTACAAGGACTGCCTAAAGAAATCTCTTGGTGCCTGCCACATTGACCACCGCCAGTGGGCTGATAACGCCTCAAACCGTGCATCTTGACGCCTCACAGTTTGGCGGGCAGCAACCTCCTTTGAAGAAGACCGCAGAGCCCACCTCACTGACAAAAGGCAAAGGAGGAAAAACCCAACACCCAACCCCAACCAACCAATTTTCCCCTGCAACCGCTGCAACCGTGTCTGCCTGTCCCGCATCGGACTTGTCAGCCACAAACGAGCCTGCAGCTGACGTGGACTTTTTACCCCCTCCATAAATCTTCGTCCGCGAAGCCAAGCCAAAGAAAAACCCTCAGTGGAAAAAGCTGACCTACATTTATTTTCATCATTTTAAATATCTCTGTCAATTCTTTCTTAATTTTAGACATACAGCATGGTAACAGGGCATTTTGGACAGAGTCTGTGCCATCAAATTTACATCCAATTAACCTACACCCCCAGTGCATTTCAAATGGTGGGAGGAAACCAGAGTCCCTGGGGAAAACCAATGCAGACACGGGGAGAACATACACAGACAGCGCAAGATTTGAACCAAGGTCCCAATTGCTGGAACTGTAAAAGTGGTGGTCTAACTCACAAATAAACTGCGCTGCCCCAATATCTCCTCATTCTTCTATGCTCCTAACCTGTTTAAATTTTCCCTGCAACTCAGATCCTGAAGTCTGGGCAACATCCAAGTAAATCTTCTCTGCATTCTTTCTACCTTATTGATATCTTTCATGTGGTTAGATGACCAAAACTGCACACAATTTGGCCTCATCCAACTTTACCATACATCCCAGCTCCAATACTCAATACTTTACTTCATGAAGGCCAATATGCTAGAAGCTCTCTTTAAACCCTATGTAGCTGTATTCCCAGGTCCCTTGTTCTACTACACTCCTCAGTTTCCTACCATTCACCTTGTATGTTCTTACACAATACGACACCTCACACTTGACTGCATTAAATTCCGTCTGCCATTTTTCAGCCCATATTTCCAGCTGGTCCAGATTCCTCTACTTGCTGTCTTCTCCCATCCAGCTATTTTTGAATTCAGTTGATTATTTCACCATGAATATCTAGCATCTGAACCATCCTGACTAACCACCCATGCGGACCCTTGTCAAAGGCCTTATTGTCCATGTAGACAATATCCATCAACTTTCCTGGTAACCTCCTCAAAACAAAACTCCACAAGTTTGGTTAAACACAACCTACCATGCACAAAGCCATGTTGACTATCCCTGATAAGTTTATGGCAATCCAAATAATTATATATCAGATATCATAGAACACCTTCCAATAATTTACTCATTACTGATTTCAGGCTCACTGGTCTATAATTTCCAGGGTTACTTTTGGAGACTTTTTAAAACAATAGACCATTGTTGTACCAATCCTCTGGTACAACACCAGTGGAAATACTAAATATTTCCACAAGAGCCCCTGCAATTTCTACTCTAGCCTCACTCAAGGCCCAAGGGATTATCTTGTCAGGCCCTGGGGATTTATCCGTGCTTATTCACTTTAATCTGATCCCTTAACACAACTTCCAATAATTGACCAATAGCTGACGTCAGGTTCACCAGCCAGTAATTTCCAGGGTTACTTTTGGAGCCTTTTTTTTTAAAAAAAGGTGAGCCGCCTTCTAATCCTCAAGCACCACTCCCATGGCTAAGGACATGTTAAATATTTCTGGCAGTGTCCCTGGCTGGTACCTCCATATATTGATTTGGAAAACTTTCCTGAACACATTTAACAAACTCCAAGCCATCCAGCCCTTTTAGAGTATGGGAGTCCCAGTCAATATGTGAAAAGTTAAAATCTCCTACTATCACAACCTTATGATTCCTGCAGCCGTCTGCTATCTCTCTGCAGATTTGCTGCTCCAATTCTTGTTGTCTATAAGACAACCCCATAAGTGTGGTCATACCTTTCCTGTTCCTCAGCTCCACCCATAATCACCTCAGTAGACTAGTCCTCAGGCTTGTCTTGCCTGAGCACAGCTGTGATAGTTTTCCCTGATGAGCAATTCCACTTCTCCCCCTTTTATTTCCCCCCCCCTCCCAATGTAAAAGCTTCATATGACAGGACTATTCCTTTAAACTGTTCTGCAATGGAAACCCGGAACATTGAGGTGCCAGTCCATCCCCTTCTGCAACCAAGTTTCACTAATAGCCACAATCTCATTATTCCACATGCCATTCCATGCTCTAATATACCTTCCATTGAAATAGATGCACTTTAGAAAATTTCCACCATGTACAGCCCTTTGACATCTAATAGTGCATTTAATTTTCACAATTTCTGTTCCCTCCTCCATTCCTCTATCTACTCTGGTTCTTGTCCACTGCAAATCTAGTGTAAACCCACCAGAGCTGCATGAGCAAACCTTCCCACAAGGATATTAGTTCCCCTCTAGTTCAGATGCAAACCGCCCCCATCAGAACAGGTCCCACCTTTCCTGGAAGCGAACCAAATGATCCAGAAATCAAAATCCCTCCCTCCTACACCATGTCTTTAGACACATTAAGCTGCATTATCTTCCTATTTCTAATCTCACTAGTACATGGCAATGGTGAGATCACAATCCTTGAGCCTTCAACCCTGAACTCTCCTTTCCACCCCTACCATGGAGCACAACATTTGACTGCTCTCCCTCCCTCCTGAGAATGCCATGAACTCACTCTGAAATAGTTTCATTTCCTGGCACCAAGGAGGCAACATGCTATCCAGGATTCTCAATCTCTTCCACAGACTCTTTTATCTGTCCCACTAACCATTGAATGTCCTATCACTACAGCTTGACTCTTCTCCTCCCTTACCATCCCAGCCACAGTCCAAACTCCATGGCAGAGACCCGTTCTCCATCGATTGTTCCTGGTAGGTCATCCCCCATGCTTGTACCCAAAATTGTATGCTTGTTATTGAGGGGGAACAGCTACTGGCAGGGTCAACATTATCAGTAGGCTGGCGCCGTCCTCAGAGGGGCGCTGTCTGAATGGCCAGACGTCTGTGTGCAGGAGCCAAATGTGCAAAAGTGTACTTACTATATTAGTCAGTGTCCTGGGGTCCACTGGCTGGGCATGGCCCTCTTTACTCTTGTGGGCAAGCGCGAGTGCCGACTGGTGCCTGCACAATGGATTCGAACAGCTCCGGAGCCGCACAAGCCCTGAGTAAGGCAGGCGCAGGTTGTGTCGGGAAGCAAATGAATAAGTATTCAGCGAGGGGCCAAACAAATCCAGTGCAAAAAAAAGATGCAGAACGTCACTGTGTGACCCACAACGGGAAAAATTTGCAGCGTTTGTTGGAAGTGACTCTTGATTTTTCTTACCCCCCGCGAATGGCGAAGGGGCGAGTGCGTATTAAAGACACTTGTACTGAAATCGCATTTCAAAAGAAGCCCAGGCCTATTAATATTAATAATGACACATTCACTTAAACTGCAGCTTTCTATTGGTGAGTTGAATGTTTTGTTTGATAATATGTGGGTGAATTTATTCTGATTCATAATTGTAGCAAATTGACATCAAAAATAACATGACAATTGTTTAAGTGCCCAGTTTCTGGTATTAGATTGCCTTGGATTGTTTAAATCCAAATCTAAACCATCAGTTTAACATCTGACTTTCAAATAGTGAATTCATTTGAATTTTACATGGAATGTGTAATATAGTCGAAATTTTATGCTCAAATTTAAACTTTTGCAAGTATTAACAAAACATTAAACAGAAACTGCATCAGCCATGGCAAAATTGAACCATTGTTGCTCTCTGCATCAGGTAGCACAACAATAAAATCAGTCAATGTCACCAGCAGGAAGCGTCACTGCTTAAACTAAAATTTCTTTTGACGATTGCTTGAATGTTTTGACTAATCTGAAAAGGGGCTTCACTTTGGAGAAAGTGAAGGGAATAGAAGTGAGTTTTTCCCACCTGTGTGCGAACATTGTATATGCACCATATCTAAAGAATGAATGGTCAACCAATGCACCTATTTACCTTGAACAAACATTAAAGCAAGGTCATTGATGAATGATGTCCATTTGCTGTTAAAGTAGGGACAATACCAGCCTAGCGTTCAACAGCTTGTATAAAAAATGTCTCTGAGACCTTGTCGCTTTGCTGCCTGTTGGAAAGCAGAAATGCCTTCATGTCATTTACTTGGAGAATTAAAAGAAACAAAATAAAAACCTGTCACTCAAAAGCTTTCATTTCAAAGCATCATTTGAGGGGAACTGCAGAGATCCTTCCATGGCTTCCAATAAAAGAAACTCCTAACACTATTTCGACTCTAAACCAAAACCTCTTTTTGAATGCAGGGTCTGACTCTAGTGAAAAAGGACCTCTTCAGTACCCTGAACGCCGCAGAGGATGAAATATAACAAATCTTAGTCGCATAAAAGTCCACAGGCATTTTTCTCATTACGTTCATGCAGGTGCTCATACAAGCAACGATTTTAAAGTGCTGTAAAAAACTGTGGGTTTCAACACCTTCTTACGTGCTTCTAGATGCGCTGCAGTGAACTTAGAAAGAAATAGCAGAGCAGTCCTGTCGTATGAAACTTTTACATCAGGGTTGTGAAATTTGGATAATCCATTCAGAATAAAACCGTAAATCAGCTTAATTTAGAAAGACTGAAGATCTGTATGGAGAACTTGTAGCAATAGCTCGAAGACATCCAGCATCTAGGTTGTCACAAGGAGCATGTCACTCCATGCTACAACAAAAACTCCTGGATCATGTGCCCAATGTTTCTGTGGCTACAAGGATCCTGCTCACACTTCCCAGTATCAGTGGCGAGTGGTGAATGCAGTTTCTCAAAGCTCAGACATATAAAAACTTACGTACACTCAACAATGCTGCACCAGAGACTAGATGGCTTGGCAACTATATCATTTGAGCGTGCCCAGGCATTAGCACTTGATCTGATTGAATTGGTGAAAACATTTGTAAAGAAAAAGGCTCACAAAGTGAGATTTTGATGTGCCTGAAGTTGAAATTTTAACAACACAATTCTCAAGATTATTATCTCCAACAAGGAGGTTACATTTATAACCCTGTTTGTCACTTTCATGTTTGCTTCTCTGTTTGTAAGCAAAATATTGTCCTAACTGGTTACACCAAGTAACTTTAAAAGGCATGTGAAGTGAAAGGATTTAATGTTGTTTGCTTGTGCCAGAGGGATGCATTCTACCAAGTGCCCTTTAGTTCCAAATGATTTATGCACCAAAATGTTTTCATTTGTATTTGAGAAAGATAATCAAGGATTGATGTTTTACTTATTCTTGCAATTTAAAATAAATTTAGCAGTTCAAAATTTTGCACTTTTCATGATTTCTACAAAATATATGTCTGTGAAAAATCAAAGTTATCAATTTTTTGGGGTGGGTGGAAGAAGTTGGCCTCACCCAAGGCACAAAAGAGTCTGGCCATAGGGGTGCCCTGCATTACCCAGTCATTGCTGCTTCCCTGGCCTTGGCTGCCATTCCCACTGTTTATTACAAGAGGAACAAAATATACAATATTTAAAAATTGCCCTTGCCTGTGTCTACCTGCTGAATCCTTTTTGTTCCTTGAAAAGGGGGACACTTTCTTATTTCAGCTCCTCACCTCTTGCCCATCCAAGCCAAAGCCCACCCAAGCCAAAGCCCACCCAAGCCAAAGCCCACCCAAGCCAAAGCCCACCCAAGCCAAAGCCCACCCAAGCCAAAGCCCACCCAAGCCAAAGCCCACCCAAGCCAAAGCCCACCCAAGCCAAAGCCCACCCAAGCCAAAGCCCACCCAAGCCAAAGCCCACCCAAGCCAAAGCCCACCCAAGCCAAAGCCCACCCAAGCCAAAGCCCACCCAAGCCAAAGCCCATCCACTCTGACTCAATCCACTCCCTCATTTTCTAGCTGCTGCCCAACCCCTCTTTAAATATTAATTGCAGCCATTCCTCAGGTCACCTGACCTCTCTTTCTCTATTCAGATTTTTCCACCAATCAGCTTTTTGCTCCTTTTTAAATTCTAGCAGCTTATCAGGTCACCTGACCCCTTGGTTCATCAGCTTCTATCTCCAATCAAATTCCAGCTGTTGCCTCTCCCCTTTTTAAATTCCAGCTGCTGCAAATCCTCAGGTTACCTGACCTCTCTTGATCCAATCAGCTTTTTTCTTGGAAAGTGTACGACGGGATTGGATATATAACTATATGGATAGCCAGGTTCTGTTGAGGGATAGTCAGGTCATGCTTAACCAGTCTTACAGCGGTTTTTTTTTTGAGGAGATTACCTGGAAAGGTGACCTACATAGACTTTAGTAAGGCCTTTGATAAATTCCCACATGGAAGGGTAGTCAGGAAGGTTCAGATGCTCAGTATTCATGGTGAAGTAATGAAATAGCGGAGGCTCTGGCAGTGATTTTTCAAATGTTATTAGAGATGAGTATAGTGCCGGAGGATTGGCGTGTTGCACATGTGGGGCACTGTTAGTCAGAATCAGACACACACAAAGATAAAGACTCTACAACAGGCTAACAGTGCACCACAATTTAATCTACAAAGACTTCCACTGAGCCAGGCTGCCTGTGGCTGCAGCAACAATTGAGTGAGGCCTCGAGTGGCCAGCGCAGGCTTATATCCTGGAGGGTGATTGACACCTGACTGGGTGGGGCTTGATCCATTCAGGCTGACTGATTGACAGCCAGCCAGGTGTTGTCCTGTCCCCTTGCACTCCTGCAGGTACAGAGGTTGCCCCCTGCAGAAGGCCGGTGGTGTACCACCACAGCACATGTGGTTCTTTGTTTAAAAAGGGTTCGAAGAGCAAGTCTAGCAATTATTGGCCTGTAAGTTTATCATCTGTGGTAGGTAAATTGATGGCAAGCATTTTTAGATTTAGTATATATAAGTATATGGAGGGACAGGGTCTGATCAGGGACACTCAACACAGATTTGTGCGTGGAAGGTTGTGTTTGACCAATCTTGTTGAATTTTTTGAAGAGGTGACTAGGAATGTTGATGAGGGTAGAGCAGTGGATGTTGTCTATATGGACTTCAGTAAGGCCTTCGATAAGTTTCCACATGGGAGGTTAGTTTGGAAGGCTATTAATTTGGAGATAGTCAAATAGATTCAACAGTGGCTGGAAGGAAGGTGGCAGAGAGTAGTAGTAGATAACTGTTTGTCAGGATGGAGGCTGGTGAAAAGCGGTGTACCTCAAGGTTCGGTATTAAGACCGTTTCTGTTTGTCATATATATTAATGATCTGGAGGATGGGGCAGTAAATTGGATTAGTAAATACGCAGATGATACTAAAATAGGGGGAATTGTGGATGATGAAGAGGGTTTTCAAAGATTGCAGAGGGATTAAACTGCTTAGAGGAGTGGGCAGAAAGATGGCAGATGGAGTTTAATGCTGATAAGTGTGAGGTGCTTGATTTTGGAAAGAATATTCAAAGCAAGACCTATGTGGTAAATGGGAGGGCATTGAAGAATGCAATGGAGCAGAAAGATCTAGGAATAATGGTATATTGTTCTCTGAAGGTAGGAGCGCATGTGGTGGTGAAGAAGGCCTTTAGTATGCTTGCCTATATAAATCAGTGCATAGAATATAGGAGTTGGGAAGTAATGATGAAACTGTACAAGGCATTGATGAGGCCAAATTTAGAGTACTGTGTGCAGTTCTGGTCACCGATTTATAGGAAGGATATTAACAAGATAGAGAGAGTGCAGAGAAGATTTACAAAAATGTTGCCTGGGTTTCAGCATCTGGAATACAAGGAGAAATTGAGCAAATTAGGTCTTTATTCCTTGGGACGTAGAAGGCTGAGAGGGGATTTGATAGAGGTGTTTAAGATAATAAGAGGGACAGATAGAGTTGATGTGAAAGGCTTTCCCATTGAGAGTAGGAGAGACGAATACAAGAGGTTATGGGTTGAGAGTTGATGGGCAAAGGTTTAGGAGTAACATGAGGGGGAACTTCTTTACTCAGAGAGTGGTTTCTGTATGGAATGGGCTTCCAGGAAAGGTGGTAGAGGCAGGGTCAATTTTGTTGGATAAGTATATAAAAGTTGGATAAGTATGTGGATGGGAGGGGGATGGAGGGATATGGGCAGAGTGCTGGTAAGTGGAGTTAGAGGAGGGTACTTGGATCAGTGTGGACTAGAAGGGCCAAATTGGACTGTTTCCATGCTGTAATTGTTATATGGTTATATATGGTTATATAATTGGATTTGATAAAGACTGGATGGGAGAAGCCAGAGAGTAGTGGTCGATGATTGCTTCTCTGACTGGAGGCCTGTGACTAGTGGTGTGCCTCAGGGAATGGTGCTGGGACCATTGTTGTTTGTCATCTTTGTCAATGAGTTGGATGATAATGAGGTAAATTGGAACAGCAAATTTGCACTTGACACTAAGATTGGAGGTGTTGTGGCCAGTGAAGGTTTTCGAAACTTGTAGGATCTTGTCCAGCTGGAAAAATGGCAGATGGAATTTAATGCAGGTATGTCTGACGTGTTATTTGTGGAAGGACATACAAAGTGTGGTGGAACATGGTATTGCAGGTGGGACCTCACTGGACTGCTCAGCCCATCTTGGTGGGAGCCAACCCAATGCTACAGCAGCAGCAACTCTGACGACAATTTGACACTGGCCTCCATCGTGCTGGACCAGAACAGGTGTGATCAATGATGGACCTCGAGGTAAATGGTCACACCACAGGTTGCCTATTTGACATGGGGAGCATTGAGAGCTTTATACACCTGGGCACTATCCAACGCAACTCCCTACTAGGGTCCCTTACAAGTCCAAGGTAGTACTAGCACCCAAGTCCCACTCCACGGAAAGTTTCAGGTGCTGTACCATGACCATAACCATTAGGGGCACAGTATAAAAACTTCAAACTGCTAGTAATGCCCCCCTTCTGCGCGCCAGTCATACTGGGGCTAGATTTCCAATGTCAGCTTAAGAGTGCTGATGCAATTTGATGGGCCCAACTCTCCCCTCATGGCAAAAAATAACCAATTTCTGGAGGGCCTCCCCTTCCTTCTAATTGTGGCTAATTACACACCGGAACGCCGTCCAGGTCAACCAACCTGCAGGCTGGCCACCCTCTGGGTACTCTACCCCCACCCACCCCCATTCCAGAGCCTTACCCCCCAACTGTAAACCAGTCGTTACTAAAAATAGGTGATACTGCTCCTGGGACAGTGAGTTTATAAAAGCTGAAGTAGGGCGTCTGCTCGTGGAGGGTATCATAGAACTGGGTAACAGCTCCTGGAGGGCACAGGTGGTGATGATGGTGAAGAGTAGGGAGAAGCACAGAATGGTCATTGATTATAGCCAGACCATCAATAGGTTCACCTTACTGGACGCCTTCCCCCTTCCCCATAAAGCCAACATGGTGAATGAGATCACCCAGTTCTGGGCCTTCTCCACCATAGATCTCAAGTCGGCGTACCACCAAATCCCGATCCACCCAGAGGACTGTCCTTACGCGGCGTTCGAGGCCAACGGCCATCTCTACCACTTCCTGTAGGTCCCAGTCAGCCTCATGAACGGAGTGTTGGTGATCAAAAGGGAAATGGACCACATGGTGGATGACAATAAATTAAAAGCCACGAATCCCTATCTGGATAATGTCAAGATCTGTGGCCGTACCCAAGAGAAACATGATGAGTACCTGCAAAAGTTCCTGGCCACTGTTCAAACCCTGAACTTAATTTAAAATCAGAATAAGTGTGTGTTCACTACCATGTGGTTGGCAACACTGGGGTACATGGTGGAGCATGGTGTGATTGCCCATGACACCGAGCACATGCACCCCCTGCTGGAACACCCACTGCCCCAGAACCCCAAGGCTTTTAAAAGGTGCCTGGGATTCTTCTCATACTATACCCAGTGGATTCCTAATTACGTGGACAAAGCCCGCCCACTGGTGAAAACAACCACCTTTCCTCCATCAGCGGATGTCTATAAGGCCTTTGAGACCATTTAAGGTGAGATTACCAAGGCAGCCATGCATGCCATTGATGAATCCATCCCTTTCCAAGTAGAGAGCAATGCTTCTGTCTTCGCCCTGGCCACCACACTGAACCAAGCAGGTAAACCCATGGCATTCTTTCCCCAAACCTTCCAGGGCCCCGAACTCAGGCAGTCAGCCATTGAGAAGCAGGCACAGACCATAGTGGAGGCCATGCACCACTGAAGGCACTTTTATGTTTAACAATAAACAGTGGGGAAAAATCAAAACTGACAAGGTCATGAGGTGGAGAATTGAGCTGTCCACCTTCCATTACAAGATCTTGCATCTGCCGGGGAAGCTCATTGAGGCACTTGATGCTCTGTCCAGGGGGCCCTGCACTATTATCTCTGCCACCATGAGGTCAACAGGCTCTACCACTTCGTGAGGGCCCACAAACTCAGTGGAGGAGATCAGGGAGCTGACCTGTAACTGCTCAATCTGCGCAGAGTGCAGGCCACAATTCTACCAGCTGGAGAGAGCTCATCTGATCAAGATCACTCACTCCTTTGAATGGCTCAGTGTGGACTTCAAGGGCTCCCTCCCATCCACAAACAGGAAAGTGTACTTCCTGAATATTGTGGACAAGTACTCCCGCTTCCCATCTGCAATCCCCTGTCCAGATATGACTACGCCCACCGTCATTAAAACGCTCCACAACCTCTTCATCTTGTTCAGATACTCCAGTTACATTCATAGTGACTGGGGGTCCTCATTCATGAGTGAGGAGTTGCGTCAGAACTTCCTGTCCAAGGGCAGAACCACCAGCTACAACCCCCGCAGGAAAAGGCCAATGGGAAGGGAGAATGACACAATCTGATGGACAATGCTCTTGACCTTCAAGTCAAAAGGGATGTCTGTCTCCCAATGGCGAGGTCCTTCCGGAAGCGCAGTGTGCCACCAGGTCCATACTCTGTATAACCACAATTGCCACCCCACGTAAGAAACTGTTCACCTTCCGTAGGAGGTTGGCATCTGAAACCATGCTGCCTGTCTGGCTGACAACTCCTGGGCCAGTACTTCTCCACTGACATGTTAGGAACCACAAGAAAGACTTGCTGGTCTCTGAAGTGCACCTCTTGTATGCCAACCCCAATGCACAGAAGCCGGACGGGTGGGAAGATGCAGTGTCTATCCGGAACCTGGCTCGAGCAGGGGCCCCAGAATAGGAGGTGTGCCCACAACCCCTTATCAGCAAGCAGCTGGTCCCAAGTATCATCCAGGTCAATGATCTTTTGCCATCACCACAACCCCTCAGGCCCTCGCTCTCTCCATCCCTGCAACCTCCAGTGGAACAACCAATGCTCCCACTCCTCCACCCCCCCCCCCACCAGAACTGGTTCACACTGACACAGTTCAATCCCCAGACATTCAGCTCACTAGACAGGTCACCGGTGCTGCAGCAATCGCAGCGATAGATAAAGCCACGAACCGGCTGAATGTGAAATGTTATAGACTACGTGACCGAAGATGATGGACACTCTCCCACTTCACCCCACCAGACTTTATCTAAAAGGAAGGGGTGAATGTGGTGGAACACAGTAGTGCAGGTGGGGACCTCACTGGAATACTCAGGCTGGCCCACCTCTGACCTAATAACTCCTCCCCATGGTTTCCCAGTAAAGACTGAGAGCCCGAGTCTCCTCTAACAATACCAACCTTGGATCCGGGCCAGAGGCATGTAGCCATGTGCTGGATGTTTCAGGACATTAAAGCCTTTAATCACTTTGTGTTTGCTTGTGGTTATTGATCACACTACACATGGTAAATGGTAGGGCACTGAGGAGTGCAGTAGAACAGAGGGACCTGGGAATATGGACACATAATTCGCTGAAAGTGGCGTCACAAGTGGATACACTTTTAAAGAGAGCTTTTGTCATCTTCATAAATCAAAGTATTGAGTACAGGAGTTGGGGTGTTATGGTAAAGTTGATAAGACATTGGAGAGGCCAGATTTGGAGTATTGTGTGCAGTTCTGGTCCCCTAACTGCAGAAAAGATATCAATAAGATAGAAAGAGTGCAGAGAAGATTTACTAGGATGTGGCTGGGACTTCAGGAAATGAGTTACAGGGAAAGGTTAAACAGGTTAGGACTTTATTCTCTGGAGTGTAGAAGCATGTGGGCAGCATTGATAGAGGCATTTAAAATGATGAGGGGATAGACAGAGTAAATGTAGGTAGACTTTTCCACTGAGATACAAACCAGAGGGCATGGGGAAAATTTCTGGGGGAGCTTTTTCCACACAGAAAGCGGTGGGAGTGTGGAATGAGCTGCCAATTGAAGTGGTGAATGTGGGCTTAGCTTTAACATTTAAGAAGACGTTGGACTGGTACGTCGGTGAGGTATGGAGGGCTATGGACTGGGTACAGGTCAATGGGATTAGGCAGAAAAATGATTTGGCACAGACTAGAAGGGCTAAAGGGCACAGTTACTGTGCTGTAATGTCCTATGGTTTTATGATAGCAGGAATGGAGAAGGAATGGGGCTGGAGGAAAGGAGACAAAGGGATAGGAAAAGAATGAGAGACCTGGGGGAGTGTTTTAACAGGAATTGGAGAAGTTGCTGTTAATACTGACTGGTGGGAGAGTGCCCATATGGACTATTGGGTGTTGTTCCTCCAATTTGTGGGTAGCCTTGGTTTGGGAGTAAATGAGGCCACAGATTGACATGTTGATGTGCAACTGGAGTGTGGAATTATCATGGATGGCCACTGGGAGGTCACTTTTATTGCAGCACACAGAGCAGAGGTGCTCATGAAATGATCTCCCAATCTGTGTCTGGTCTCTCCGAGGTCAAGGAGACCACAAATGGAGCACCAGATGCAGTAGATGACCCCTGCAGATTTACAAATGAAGTGATGCTTCACTTGGAAGGACTGTTGGAGCACAGAATGGTAATGAGGGAGGAGGTCAGGCTTTTCTTGTGACCTCAGGAGTAGGTACCAATGTGGGGGCCGGGCATTGGTGATTGGTGTTATCATTATGCTTGCTGATTTATTACTGTATCAATATTCTTGTGCTTTAACTCATTTAACTGATGCTTTTACAACTTTTGCTTGATATTAAATTTAAATTGTTTAAATTTTAGACATACAGCACAATAACAGGCCATTTTTGCCCAAGAGTCCGTGCCGCTCAATTAACCTGCACCTCTGTACATTCTGACTGGTGGGAGGAAACTGAAACGCCCGGGGACAGTGGTTCTCAACCTTTTTCAGAACTTCAAAGGAAATGGGCCAATGACAATTTTTCTCAAACAAAATAATTGAGTAGCAATTGGATCTAGACCAGTGGTTCTCAACCTTCCCACTCACATACCACCTTAAGAGTATAAGAGGGCATAGATCCATTAGGCAGTTGGCTCCTGCTTCCCAGGGCAGGCCAGAGGACATCTGTACAAAGTGAAGGGAGGAAGGTTTAGGGGAGATGTCAGAGATGTTTTTTTTTAAGAGAGAGTAGTGGGAGTCTGGAATGCATTGTCGCGGTGGTGGTGGAGGCTGGTATATTTAAGAGACTTTTAGACAGGCACACAGATGGAATAAAAATACAGGGTCTTGAAGTCGAGAGCGTTTAATTTTTTTTGGTAAGTGTATATGGGTTGGCACAACTAGTTGTAGTCCAAAGGTCATTTACTCTGGTGTAACATTCCATGTTCAAAGTTCTCCCAATTTATTGAAGTGTCCTTTCTCCATCATTGATCTGGTCATGTAATGGTTAAGTTGACAAGCAAGACAGAAAATTGGACAACTGATGAACAGATGTGTTCAAATCCCACCATGACAGATGGTGGATTTAAATTTAAAAAAAAAATCAATAATTCTGGAATTGAAGCTACGCTTAGCAACAGTAACCATGAACTGACTGGATTGTCATTAAAAACCTATTTGGTTCCCTAATATCTGGAAGGGAGAGGAATTATCAGTGCGTGGGACGGGAACTACTCTTCTCAAGACTGCAAGAAGCAACAAGGTTATTGTGAATGTGGCTGAGGTCATTACACACTCGCAGCCCACCCACCCCTGCTCCCTTTCCACTCCATCTATCACCTCCTGCTGCCTTGGAAAAGCAGCCAACATATCAAAGGACTTGTCCCCTCCCAGCCACACTCTCCTCACCCTCACCTTCAGGAAGAAAACTCACAAATGTGAGATCGCCAACACTAGATTCAAGGACAGTTTCTTTCCTGCTGTCATCAGACTCGTGAATGGACCCCAAACTGGAACAATTATGATGCCTTTCCTCCCTTCTAATTGATCTCTCTCTGTAACTTTGCATTTTTGGACTGTGTCTGTCTTACTTGAGGTGCTGTGTATGAAACAACAGCTGGTCTGCTCGCAAAACAACAACAATCACTGAATTTTCGATAGCCGTGACAATGTGTTAAAACCGTAGGCGGCACAGTTAAGGTAGCGGTTAGTGCACCGCCATTATTGTGACCTGGGTTCAAATCCAGCACTGCCTGTGAGGCGTTTGCACATTCTCTCTATGATCTGTGTGGATTTCCTCTGGGTGCTCTGGTTTCCTCCCATTCTTTGAAAATGTAAATGGGGTTGGTAGGGCACCTTCTTCATTACCATCGTCATCCAGGTTACTCCCAAACGTATAATCCCCCGAAGAACAAAGTCACCAGGTGAATAGTGTGATGTTTTTGAACTTTGAATAAATGGGAAGGGGGGAGAGGAAGGGAGGGAAGGGAGGGGAGAAAAAGGGGAGAAAATGACACTGTATATATTCAAGAGAAAAATGTCTGTATGTATTTTGGTCAGTATGGTTTATAGTGTGAAAAATAATTAAAAAAAAATTGTAATAAGGAAATGAGTTATTTTAAAACAACTATACTTTATTAACTGTAGACTCCAGACTGTGTGGAGGCATCCATCTTGTATCCAACAATAGCTGCAATCAACTAGTCTCTGATTCCCTCCAGTGGTCAGGAGTATCCCTAGCACTCTATCACTACAATTAGGAGCACCACCACTTGCAGGTTCCCTTCCAGGTTATGCACCATCCTGACTTGGAAATGCATCAAACGTGCTGGAGAAACTCAGCAGGTCACACATCATCTATAGGAAGGAAAGGGTAACCAATGTTTTGGGCCTGGGCCCCTTATCAGGCTTACCCTTTACTTCCTATGAATGCCGAGTTACTCCAGCACTGCATCTGAAGCCTTCCTTGTTTAACTTGGAAAGTTTTTGCTCGTCTTTCATTGTTGCTAGTTTGAGGTCCTCGGAACTCCCTCCACAGGCACGCAAAATCATTAGGGGACCTCTTCCACCCAGCACACTGCACCTTTCAGCTGCTTCCTTCGGGGAAGACATACATGAGTACCAGAGCCAGCACCACCAGGCTGAGGAACAGCTTCTTCCATGAGAATGCTGAATTACCAAAGGAACTGCTCACTCTAATCACCCAAGAATCTCATTTGTACCAAAAAAAATGTTTATTTATTTTTATAGATATAATACTTGTCCTGTGATGCACAATAATCACAAAGGATTGAAGTTGGGAAACGACAGGCTTTTATTAATGATAGTCTGGAATAGCCATTAACCTCATTGATCAAAGCGGAGAGGAATGGGGAGCATGCAAAGGGCTATGGGTAGGATTGGTCCTGGGAGGTGTGTCCAGCCGGAAGCTGGCAGCCACAGCATAACAGTGGTTTACTGCATCCTTCAAATGTATTATTTGTCTGTATGTGTGTTGTGTCTGCTTGTGTGCCTGTGTGTTTTTCACCGAGGACCGGAGAAGGCTGTTTTGGCAGATTGGTACAATCAGATAACGGTAAACTTGACAACAACAGCACCATCAGGTGGGAGCATTCTCACCTGAAGGACTGCTGCAATTCACGTAGGTGGCTCACTGCTACCTCCGGAGGGCAGTGAGTTCTGGCTTAATCCCAACTGAAAATGAACCCGGTTTCAAATTGCCGTGCTGCCCCTGTGGAATTCAAATGCCTTTCACTGCATTGCAAGCATTATATTTTCCATCTAAATTTAAATTTCGATTTTAATAATGCAGCATGTTAGATGGCCCATTGAACTTGTGCCGATTATTTACACCCAATTAACCAACAAACCTTGTACATTTTTGGAGGGTGAGAGGAAACTGGAGCACCCAAAGGAAATCCACTCAGGTCACTGGGAGAATGTTCAAACAATTGGAATCTAATGTCATGAACAAATCATGAAATTCAGTGTATTTGCGACAGTATCATACATTCATATTATAACCATCTTACAACATTATTATAGAAAAAAAAAGATACTGCATGAAAATAAGGCAGAGTCTTTGATTCATTGATTATTCAGGAATCTGATAATGGGAGGGAGCTTTGTGCTGTTGATTGCTCGTCTTTAGGCTCCTGTTCCTTTTCCACCCCAAAAAAAGCTTCTTACAGACAGTGGGGGATTTGAACCTGGGTCGCTGGCACTGTAACGATGTCATGCTATCCGTGCCGGCCATCATTACTTCTCCTCTGGTCCCAGACAATTCCCTGCTCTAGCCAGACGGCTAGATCGGAAAATACACCTGGACCTGTTCCATCGGACTAGCAGCTCCACACAGAGAAGTTAAAGTCAGTTAATATAATCCCCGAGCAGCTGAATGGATTTAATACTCCGAAATTGAAGAGACTCCCACCAGCTCCAGGCTTTTGAGATTCCTGTCCGCAGTGGAATTTCCATTTGCTGAATGATTCTCCTTCAGTGAGGATTCCTCATTGTACACAGTAGCACAGAGGGACAAGGAGGCTTTGAGCAGCTGTGAAGATAGCTCTATTAGATAACTCTAGCCAAATGTAATATTGAAAACTATTTGCACAAGATTAGCTGCCTCCCTCCTCTCTCCTGTGGGGAAGGTTTTTGATTGCAGAGTGAGGCTCAGATATTTCAAAGACTCCACATCTCCTCACTTCGCAGTGACTGCCCTTCCTGAGAAGACTGATGCGGGCAAGACTACTGGTCACTATAATGTCACCCTTCTATAGGAGCTCCATTGAGAGCAAACTAGCCGGCTGCATCACAGTGTGGGTACGGTTGCTGCAGAGAGATGAATGGGAGATCAGTCCACAGGACCATAAGAGTGACAGAGAGGATCACTGGAGTCTCAGTCCCCCCGGCCCCCGCACCACTGACGTGATCTACTGGGATTGTTGTGAACATAGAGTTCTGTTGCGAGCCCAGAGGACCCCAAATCCAGCAGCAATAGATATTCACTACAACCAATGGTTACTTAAACAAACATTGCTTTTAATTATCTTTAAACATGAAAACAGAATCAAACTTTAACTTATCACTAACTTAACTTAACCTAACTTAACCCCCTTCTAATTCTAAGCACACGTGTATGTAATCTGAATGTAAATTCAGAAAATTCCTTTGGTTCACAGTCCAATCTCATTTCTCATTCCTCCAAATTCACTGGTTGCAGGCAATTCTTATACTGTGCACAGAATTTAATATGTATAAAGTTCACCAGGCTTTGGTGCTTGAAAAGTAAATGGTTACAGCTCAGGAAGGTTCTTGTTGGTTTTCAGAAAGAGATTTGTTGTTCCAGGACATCCACAACTGATTCCTTTTTAATCAGCCACTCCAGTGTCTTGCTGATGAAACTTGCCCTATCAGGGTTCTACAGATGATAACCTCTTTCATTCAGGTCACCACAGAGTTCCTTTCTTAATCTATTATTCCAAGTAAAACATTGAACAGTCAGTTCTCTCCTCTTGCATGAATCACAAGTGCTTTGACTAGGCCATCTTCCAAACAGGCTTGCCAGCTTGTCCTGTTCCAGTCCCAGCTACTTCTGCTGGCTATAACACTGTCAAGTCATCTCTCTCCCTCTCTCTCTTGCATAAAAAAGTCTGTTTGACCCTCTCTGCTTGTAAAAACACATGACCCTCTTACAACAGCAAGTTCTCCTTCCAGACAGCAGCGGCTCCAGGATTAT
Organism: Narcine bancroftii; assembly: GCF_036971445.1. Lineage (NCBI taxonomy): Eukaryota > Metazoa > Chordata > Chondrichthyes > Torpediniformes > Narcinidae > Narcine > Narcine bancroftii. The sequence continues at coordinate 236,840,581 of NC_091474.1, read as the reverse complement.
CTTTCATCTGTTGTCTTTGGTAAACAACAATCCATTAGTGAAGTCTCTTGCAAAAGGTGTGAGAAGCCATTATGTCTAGCATTAGCAGAGCTCCGGTATTTCAAATAAGATCTGTTTTAAAGTGTTTGTATGTGATCTGTTCTAACAAACCTTTCCCAATTTTCCTCACAAAAACATATCTATATACTCTATATGCTCTGTCACACCTCCTTTAAAGGAATTTGAATGAGTTAAAATTCATTTATAGCCAAATTGTCTTTAAAATCACTAAAGAAATAACAATACACAATAAATAACATGTTATAATAATAAAGTAACAATGTTGATTATTTTTATACATGATAAATTTTAGCATCTTGACCAATATTCTGCTATCACATTATTTTTACCTCTGATATAATTAATTTGCAGAACATCTTCTTGTAATATTAAACTCCAGTTTAACAATCTTCTGTTTTTACTCTTCATTTTATTCACAAACACCAGAGCATTGTGGTCAGTAAATATTAAAATTGATTCATGAGAAGTACCAAGATATACATCAAAATTCTGCAGAGATAACACGATAGACAATCATTCTTTCTCAATAGTGGAAAACAGGTACACGATCCTTTATCCGGAACCCTTGGGGGACAGTGTGTTCTGAATTTTGGATTTTTCCGGATTTTGGAAAGCCCACATGAATTGTGCTGCCATATCCACCCCCACCCCCTTCCAGTCACCTGGCCGTCTCCCCCAACCGCGATCCCCCGGCAGTCTCCCCCGACCACTAATCCCTCGGCCGCCCGGTATTCTCCCCTGACCGTGATCCCTCGGACACCCGACCACCTCCCCAGGCCGTGGTTCCCCGGCCGTCTCCCCCGACCACAGTCCCTCAGCCATCTCCCCCAACCGCTTGTTCCTCAGCCGACTGTGGTCCCTCGGCCATCTGGCCGCCTCCCCCAACCGCCTGTCCCCACTTACCGGATTTTGGAGCTTTCCAGATTTTAGATGTCTGGATAAAGAATTGTATACCTGTAGTTTCTTTGATGAACATTGAAATGTAGGTAACTGGATGGTCAATTTCATTATGTTTTTGCAATAAAACTGACCCTGCTGCTCCCTCACTCGCAAACACTGCTACAGAAAAAGGTTTATCAAAATCAGGAGATTTTAACACAGGATAATGACATATCATCTCCTTTAAATTTTCTAAAGTTGTCTGACAATCTTTCGTCCCCACAAATTTCTCCCCTTTCTTCAAAAGGTTGGTTAAAGGAAGAGCAACCTCAGCAAAATTTCCTATAATATCCTGCCATTCCTAAAAACCTTCTCACTGTTTTCTTGCCATTGGGAATAGGAAACTCAGAAATTGCATTCACCTTAGCTTGAATAGGTGCAACTTTGCCATAGCCAAAAGGTAACACATTAAACTCATACAAACCCCATGGAGTTACAAAAGCAGAAATATTCTTTCCTCTCTCAGTTAAAGGGAAACACCAGTAACCCTTCAACAAATCTAAGTTAGTAATATTTTAGCTTTGCCAATTTTGTCAATACAGTCATCTATTTCTGGAATAGGATAAGCATTTGTTTTAGTTACTGAATTAACCTTCCTGTAATCTGTACAGAACCTAACATTTCCATCTGTTTTCAATACCAGAATACAAGGAGAACTCTAATCTGAGTTCAAAGGTCTAATAATATCATTTCTCAACATATTTTCCACCTCCTGACCCATGATTTTACTCGACTGAATGTTTATTCTATATGGGTGCTGTTTTATGGGATTTGCTTCTCCAACATCTACATCGTGATAAATCACTGATGTCCTTTTTGAAACATCAGGGAACAAATATTTCAAAATTAATTCTTTCAACTGCATCTGTTCTTGTGACTTAACTAACTTTTCCTCCAAAGTTTCCAAAATTGCTGAGTTAGACAGATGCACAGGAACCATGGTTTCTTTAAGGTTTCCCTCACAAGATTCTGTTTCCATAATCTTATGATCCACAACTTCCTCAACCCTGTCAACAACCAACACCTCGAAAACAGATTGTTCTCCACTACATTTATTCTCATAATAAGGTTTCAAAATATTTATGTGACAAACCTGAGTTTTATTCCTTCGATCTGGAGTGTTAGCAACATAGTTAATATCATTCAGTTTTGATTTAACTATATACGGTCCAGAAAATCTAGCTCTCAAAGGATTGACATGTGTTGGAAACAAAATCAAAACTTTACTTCCTGTCTTAAAATTCCTCTCTTGAGCTTTCCTGTCAAATAAATGCTTCATTTTACCCTGAGCCATTTCTAAATTCTCTTGAGCCAAATTCCACACATTTTGTAGCCTATCTTTAAATTTAGAAACATAATCCACCAAGTCCAACTGCACATCCTTATCTACCCACTGGTCTTTTATCCACATTAAAGGTCCTCTAACTTGATGTTCAAACACAATTTCAAAAGAGCTGAAACCTAATGACTCCTGCACAGCCTTCCTTGCTGCAAATAACAATAAATGAATACCTTCATCCCAATTTTTCCATTCTCCAGACAATAAATCCTCATCATATTTTTAAGAATAGATGAAATCTTTCCAAAGCTCCCTGAATTTCCGGATGGTATGCAGATGAAGTGATCTGTTTTATTCTCAACTCATAAATTAACTGTTGAAACAACCCAGACTTAAAGTTAGATCCTTGATCACTCTGGATCTCTTTAGGTAATTCAAAAATTGTGAAAAATCTTTCCAGAGCCTTTACCACTATTTTGGCTTTAATATTCCTTAATGGCATAGCTTATGGAAATCTCAATGCTATACACATAATTGTTAATAAGTACTGGTTACCAGATTTAGTTCTCGGCAAGGGACCTACACAATCCACAATAACCCAGTGAAAAGTTCCCCAACAACAGGAATAGGTTGTAATGGAGCCACCGGACGACCTTGGTTAGGTGTCCCTCAACCTGACAAAAGTGACATGTCTGGCACCAATTTACAACATCCTTCCTCAAAGAAGGCCAGGAAAATTGTCTCAAAATCTTATTCATGGTTTTCTTCACACCATGATAACCACCCAAAGGTCTACTGTGGGCTAGATTAAAAATTTCATTCCAATAATTTCTAGGAACGACCACCTGATGAATCACTCCCCACTCTTCATTAGCAGGAATATCGGGAGGTCTCCATTTCCTCATCAACAATTCACCCTTCAAGTAATATCCACAACCCATTTCTTTAATCTCCCGTTCAGATATTGCTTTGTTCCTTAATACAACAATATTTGTATCTGCTTTCCCTTGTTAAATTAACTCTTTCCTTGATAAAGAGAAATCCTTATTCTCACAATGACCCTGCTTTTTCAAAACTATTTCAGAAACACTGGGCAAGTCTCTATCAACTGGATCTTCTTCAGGTCTCATCATTTTCTTAGTCACAGGCCTTGTTACAGCACATGCAGGAATGTATCTCACAATCCTCTTCAACCTCATCCTTACGAGGCTGATTTGTTAATCTCAAAACTGACCCAACTTTATCCTCCGCCAAACCATTCCCTAATAAAAATGAGACATCCTGCATGGGTAACTTTGAAATTACTCCTACTACAACAGGTCCTTTAACTAATTCTGAATTCGACACTATGTGGTGAAGAGATATGACTCTACCTCAGCTCCAACACCTTTAATCAAAGTTGTCTCCCCTATGTCAGTCTTCTGATCCAGAGTTAAAACACTTTCCAACAACAGTGACTGAGCATCCCCAGTATCTCTAAGAATTTTAACTGGAACCTGGGATTCTCCCTCCTTTACTGAAACCAAGCCCTCTGACACAAGAGTTTGGAAAACATCCATGACACCCTTCCCAGGTTTGGAACATCTGCTCTCCTTAAATTCAACTGTTTGAATACTTGCTTCTGATAAAACCTTTTCTCATCTCTTTTTCAACTCTAGACAATTCACAATCACATGACCAGGTTTCGTACAAAAATGACATACAAATGCAGAAATTCTGTCCTTTCCCACCTTACCTTCATCTTTTCTCTTAACATTCCCACCAGACTTAATTTCAGGCTTACAATTCTGCTCCACATTAATCTTCTGAACAGGTTTCTTAATCTGTTTCACAATAACTCTCTCAAAATGCCTTCTATTTGTGAATGAGACCAAATTCACCTGCTAATCTAGCTGTTTGCCGCCACGTCCCTACGTCTCTCTCATCCAGGTATAATTTAATTTCATTTGGAACACACCTCTATTAACATCAATTCTCTCAATCTGTCAAAATCATAATTTATTCCCTTTGAGGCACACCAACCGTCAAAATATAGAGATTTTTTAGAGCAAAATCCATATAAGATTAATTCCATGTTTTCACGAAACTCCTACATTTTTGTCTATATGCTTCTGGAATCAACTCATAAGCTTTCAATACTGCTTGATTAACAGTATCATAATTTGCCACTTGCTCTGCAGTCAAGCTAGAGGATGCAATTTGTGCTTTTCCTTTCAATACACTTTGGAGCATAAGAGGCCATTTTTCTTTTGGCCAATTTGAGCTCAAAGCAACCTTTTCAAAAAGTGGAAAATATGGATCTATATCTCCCTCATCAAAAGGGGGAATTAGATTTACCTCTCAACTAGCCAGAAACCTCTCCCCAGGAGTTACAGCCTCGACTCTCTTACCTCCCTCCATCTCAATTTTCAACTTCTCTAACTGAAACCGTCTGTCCCTTTCAATCTGTTCCAATCATATTTTCTTTATCTTTCATCGTCCTCCCTCCATTTTTCAGCTACATCTAACTCATATCTCCTCCGTTTTTCCACTTCCTCTGCCTCAAATATCATCTGTTTTTCAGCCTCTTCTCTTTGCCTTTCAGTTTGGTCTGCCTCATATTGTCTCTGTTTCTCAGCCTCCAACACCCTCCATTTCTCTCTTTCTTCTTCCACCCTCAATTTCTCCCTTCCAATTTCAACTCAACAGATCTATCCTCTGGAATTTTTTCTAAGTCTCGCTCAACAAATTTTCCCTCACCTATATAATATTTCACTGTAATCCTCTGTATTTGTATTGTCCTCATCCAATGCTGGACTTCATTCAGTTTTAATGCCTTAGAAATAACCATCAGTTCCTTTTTTCTCTTGCTCTTCAGCTCTGCAGGTGATGGTTGTGACAAAAATTTATCAGCATCCATTGTTGCTGTTTTCCCACACACAAGCTTTAAATTAGCTTGAGAAAAAACAATTAACTAATAAATCAAAACACTCCAATTTTCAAATTGAACGGACGATCCCCCATAAAATGTTACGAGCCCAGAGGGCCCCAAAACCCAGCAGCAACAGATATTCACCAAGACAAATGGTTACTTAAATAAAAGTTCCTTGTAACTATCTTTAAACATGAAAATAGAATCAAACTTTAACTTATCACTAACTTACTTAACCTAACTTAACCCCCTTCTAATTCTAAGCGTACGTGTATGTAATGTGTCTTTGGTTCACAGTCTAATCTCACTTCTCATCCCTCCAAGTTCACTAGTTGCAGGCAATTCTTATACTGTGCACAAAATTTAACATATATAAAGTGCACCAGGCTTTGGTGCTTGAAAGGTAAATGGTTACCGCTCAGGAAGGTTCTTGTTGGTTTTCAGAGAGAGATATTTCTTGTTCCAGGACATCCACAACTGATGTACTTCCCTCAGTCACCTCAGTGTCTTGCTGACAAAACTTGCCCCCTTAGGGTTCTCCAGATGATCACCTCTTTCTTTCAGGTCACCACAGAGTACCTTTTCTGTTTCTCTCATTCCAAGTGAAACATTCGACAGCCAGTCCTTTCCTCTTGCATGAACCACAAAGGCTTTGACTAGGCCATCTTCCAAACTGGGGCTTCTTTCCCCAATCACTATCGTTGGAGAGCTTGTCCTGAACCCATCATATGAATGTCATCGTGAAGAAAGCTCGTCATGCCTCCACTTCCTCAGGAGTTGGAGTCGGTTCAGTATGTCATTGGGAACTGTAGCAAACTTTAACAAAAGTGTAGTGGAAAATGTGCTGACTGGTTGCATCACGGCCTGGCATGGGGGCACCATTACCCCTGAGTGAAAAATATTGCAAAAGCTAGCGACTACAACCCAGTCCATCACAGGCAAAATTCTCCTTACCATCGAGAACATCTACATGGAACATTTCCATCACAGGGCAGCAGGAATTATCAAGGATCTACACCATCCAGGACTTGCTCTCTTCTCACTGCTACCATCAGGAAGGAGGTACAAGGACCACAGGACCATGCTCAGGAATAATTGCTACCCCTCCACCATCAGACCCCCTGAATAACAGACTCAGTCAGAGACCTATTCAAGGATTCTTAATTTGCTCATTATTTATTTCTGAATATTTATACTTCTTCACTGACAGTTTGTTTATATGTCCTCATTTCTTTGACTACAGTTCACGGTTATTAGGAATTCTGACTGGCCCGCATAAAAAAAAATCTCAGGGTTGTATGTGATGTCATGTATTTTGCCTGTGATGGACTGGGTTGTGGTCGCTAGCTTTTTCAATATTTTTCACTCAGGGGTACTGGTGCCCCCATGTCAGGCCGTGATGCAGTCGGTCGGCACAATTTACACTACACATCCGTCGAAGTTTACTAAGGTTCCCGATGACATACTGAACCAACTCCAACTCCTGAGGAAGTGGAGGCGCTGATGAGCTTTCTTCACAACGGCATTAATATGATGGGTCCAGGACAAGTCTTCCAAAGGTAAAGACTCCCAAGAATTTAAAGTTGCTAACCTCCCTCAACATCACAAGATAAAGGAACAGAAGTATGCCATTCAGCCCATCAAGTCTGCTCTGCTACTCCACCATGACCTAAACCGTTCTCACATCTAGTTCCAAATTCTGGCCTTTTGTACATATCCTTTGATACCCTGACTAATTAGATACCTAGCAATTACCTCCTTAAACTCCCCTAATGATCAGGCATACACAGCTGTATGTCGTAATGAATTGCATAAATCTACAACCCTCTGACTGAAGAAATTTCTCCTCATCTCTGTTTTAAAAGGGACTGTGCCCCCTTGTCCTGGACTCACCCAGCAAGGGAAACATTTTATTCACATCTACTGTGTTCAATCCTTTCAGTATTTGAAATGCTATGAGATCCTCTCTCACTTTTCTGTATTCCAATGAATATAGTCCAAGAGCCAATAAACGCTCCTCATGTGTTAGCAAGGAATCATCCTCGTAAATCTTCTCTGTACTCTCTCCAACATCAGTATATTCCTTCTAAGATAAGGGACCCAAAACTGAACACGGTTCTCCAAATGCGGTCTCACCAGTGCCTCATAAAGCCTCAACAACACCTCTTTACTCTTATACACTATTCCTCTCGAAATGAATGCCAACATAGCATTCCCTTTCTTTACTGCCGATCCAACATGGTGGTTAACTTTTAGGTTATCCTTCACAAGGACTTCCAAGTCCTTTTGCACTTCTGAATTTTGAATTTTCTCCCCATCCAAATATTAATCTGCTTGCTTATTTTCTCTTGCAAAATGAACAACCATACATTTCTCAACATTGTATCTCATCTGCCATTTCTTTCCCACTCTCTTAAACTGTCCAAGTCTCTCTGCAACCTTTTGGCTTTTTCAACACTTCTTGTTCCTCCATCCATCTTGGTGTCATCTGCAAACTTGGCCACAAAACCATTCAATCCATAATCTAAATCATCAATATACATTGTAAAAAGAAGCAGCCTCAAACCGACCCCTGGAGAACGCCACTAGTAACAGGCAACCAACCATAACAGGATCCTTTTATTTCTACCCTTTCCTTCCTGCCTGTCAGATAATGCTCCACCCAATCTAATATCTTTCCTCTAATTCCATGGGCTCTCATCTTATTAATCAGCCTCTTATGAGACACCTTATCGAAGGCCTTCTGACAATCCAAATACACAACATCCACAGCCTCTGCCTTGTCCATCCTACTTGAGGTTTCCTCAAAAACTTCCAGTAGGTTGGACAGGCAGGATCTTCCCTTCATGAATCCATGCTGACTTGGACCTATCAGGCCATGCACCTTGAAGTATTCCATAACCTCGTCCTTGATGATCGATTCCAATATCTTTCCAAATGCCAAAGTCAGAATAATGGGCCTGTAATTTTCTCTTCTCTGCTTCCCTCCTTTCTTAAACAGTGGAGCTACATTTGCCACCTTCCAATCCTCCAGAACCATTCCAGAGTCTATTGATTCCTGGAAAATCATTTTCAATGCCTCCACAATTTCCAAAGCCACCTCCTTCAGAACCCATGGATGCACCTCATCTGGTCCAGGAGAATATTAGTTTACCAAGCACTTTCTCTCCAGTAATCTTGACTGTACCATTGGAGACCTCTGACTATCAGTATATTGCTAATGTCAATGAAGACTGAGGCAAAATACTCATTTAGTTCCTCTGCCATCTCTTTGTTACCCAATATAATTTCTCCAGCATCTTTTTCAATCGGTTCTATATCTCCCCGTGTCTCTCTTTTACTCTTCATATGTTTAGAGTAAAAGAGAAACATGGGTAGATATAGGACCGATTGAAAAAGAAGCTGGAGAAATTATATTGGGTAACAACGAGATGGTAGAGGCACTGATTTCCCCAAATGATGACAGGCAGAAAACCTCTGGTTTTCCTCTCCTAAAGTTCACAATCAGCTCCTTAGACTTGGTGACATTGAGTGAGAGGTTGTTGTTTGTACACCATTCAGCCAAGTTTTCAATCTCCCTCCTGCATGTGAATCATCACACCCTTTTATACGACAATGGTATCATCAGTATGCTAGTACAGATTCTATCACCAATGTATCTATGTACAGATGGTAATGTAGGATGACTGTGATTGGCTGAGAGTGTAGCCACACCTAGATTCTATCACCAATGTGTCTATGTACAGATGGTAATGTAGGATGACTGTGATTGGCTGAGAGTGTAGCCACACCTAGATTCTATCACCAATGTGTCTATGTACAGATGGTAATGTAGGATGACTGTGATTGGCTGAGAGTGTAGCCACACCTAGATTCTATCACCAATGTGTCTATGTACAGATGGTAATGTAGGATGACTGTGATTGGCTGAGAGTGTAGCCACACCTAGATTCTATCATCAATGTGTCTATGTACAGATGGTAGTGTAGAATGACTGTGATTGGCTGAGAGTGTAGCCAGACCTAGATTCTATCACCAATGTGTCTATGTACAGATGGTAATGTAGGATGACTGTGATTGGCTGAGAGTGTAGCCACACCTAGATTCTATCACCAATGTGTCTATGTACAGATGGTAATGTAGGATGACTGTGATTGGCTGAGAGTGTAGCCACACCTAGATTCTATCACCAATGTGTCTATGTACAGATGGTAGTGTAGGATGACTGTGATTGGCTGAGAGTGTAGCCACACCTACTGGCAGGTCTTAAAGGATTGCTCCTAGCCAGACCAGGTCATTCTTTTAGTTAATAAAAGCCTTGGTTTGGATCAACACGTCTTTGGTTCTTTTGACGCACATTACAGTCAGCAAACTTGCAAATGGTGTTGTTGTTGTATTGAGCCACACAGTCATAGATGTAGAGCGAGTAGAGAAGGGAGTCCAAGTGCACAACTCTGTGGTGCTGATGGAGATTAAGGAGGAGATGTTCTTGTAGATCCACACTGATTGGGGTCTGGAGATGAGGAAATCCAGGATCCAATAGCCCAGTGGAGTTTTCAGGCCCAGAACCTGGAACTTGCTGATTAGTTTTGAGTGGATGATGGTCTCGAATGCTGAACTGTAGTCCATAAAGAGCATCCTTCCGACATGCATCTTTGCTGGTGAGGTGTCCCAGGGTTTTGAGTAGAGCCAGTGAGATGGCATCTGCTGTAGACCTCTTGCTGCTCAGACAGGAGCTGATATGCTCCAACACCAGCCTCTGACAACAGGGATGCCTGTGTGTGTGAGTACCAATGATCAGAAATCATTTAGACAGGTTACCACACATTTCATGGGCACCATTATGAAAGAAGCTGGTTTGATACAGGTGGGCTCCACTCCCGGTCAGAGTGAAAGGTTGAAGAGTACACTAGCCAGCTGGTCAGCGCAGGTATTCAATACTCAGCCCAGTACTCTATCTGGATCAGATCCTTTCCTTGGATTCACTCTGCTGAAGGCAGTCTGTGTGTCGTCCACAGGAAGTAAAGTGTAAGCCTGAGCCCTTCATTCGGAACAACAGGAGGATGCCCAAATAAAAAAGTGGGGGAAGATGGGTGGAGAAGAGGAGAGGAAGGGGAAGGGGAGGAGCATAGATTCAGAGGTAAGAGTCATAGATGGATACAGATGGGATGATAGAAAAGAAAGGAGCTGAGCAGTATCAAAGGTAGAGAGCAATGAAGGATAGCTCTCTGATAAGAGAAGGAAGTGGATGGAGGAAAGGAGACAGATGGGTGGAGAAAGAGAGAGAGAGGGGGAGGGGGAAGTTAATGGAAATTGGGAAAATTGAGTCATACCAAGAGTCGCCCGATTGACTTCCTGAAGTAACATCACATTTCCCTGTACCATTGGAGAAATTAACCGGTCCCAGGCCCTCTCCTTTAATTCTGTGCAGGCACTTGACTGGACCATTTATGGCGGCTGATTGCACACAACTTGGACACTACAACAGTTGACAAAACCACAGCAAATCCATGAGCTTATCTGGCTTTTTGTAATAAGTCTATGAAGTCTCTAAATAAACCATTGCCCCTGACTTTGGAAACTTGCTTGCAATCACACTGGCAAACAAAAAAAAAATGATGTCTCCTCTTATAATGACTTCATTGGCACTGAGTAACACACACTGCTCAATTCATTAATCCAGGGTGAGCGAGGGTTGTAACAATTAATTCAGTAAATGGGTGCATTTCTAGATGATTGTATAATTGTAACATCTGTCACAGCATCTTCCTCTTTCTTTGTAATCTGCGTTTGCTTTCTTTGGGTCAAACAATGCACAGAAAATGGAGCTTTCAATCAGCGCACTGTTTTGTCCTTGTTAATAAAGCAATAAACCATGCAAATAAACACGCAGAATGATGAGAGTGAATTTTCCAAAGGAGCTGCCTTATTTTAACAGCTGTGCCATCGAACAGCAAAATGAGGAAATTACGAGCACCTCAGACCCCTTGAAATTGACTTCCAAGGTACAAATTTTCTCCTTTATTCTCTAAATTAACTGGCCATTTTTCTATGTGACACATGAGCAGGGGCATTTAGGCCTTCAAATTTGTTCTGCTTTTTAAGAAAATCACAACTGGCGATGGTAACTGAAACTCCACAGTTTTTAATTGCAAAATACTTCGTATTAATTTTATTTTAATTTAACCATTTGTTTTAAATTTTTATTTTGTTTTTAAATTTAGACATACAGCGCAGTAACAGGCCCTTCTGGCCCATGATCCTATGTCGCTCAATTACACCCAATTAACCGACAACCCCGTATGTTTTGAAGTGTGGGAGGAGGAAACCAGAGCGTCTGGGGAAGACTCACACGGACGCGGGGAGAATGTACCAACCCCTTACAGACAGTGCCAGATTCAAACCCGGGTCACTGGTGCTGTAACGGCGTCATGCCAACCGTGCGACCTGGATACAGAAAGATACAAGGTCCTTCCAGCCCATGGCACCCATGCAGCCCAATTACGCCCATGTAAACCACATTCCCATTGATCTGTGTGCGTGAACAGGAATTCACTGACTGTGTGGTGTTCAGACGGCTGGCTTCTCCCTTACCTACCCCAATATAAACCCTGGTTTTCCCGCCTTACCTCAGATTCACCTGAGGACTAGTGTGTCCACCAGCCATTGATTGTAAGCTATTACAAGCATGTTTGTACTCCTCACTTGTCTCTGAGTGCAATCAGTCACGTTACAATTTTAATAGCTTAACTTTGAAGCAGGATGGGAGCCCTGTGAAAGGCAGGCATGCTCCAGGTCAACCCTCTGTCCCCGAGGCCCCGGAGGAATTCACCTACTGCCTGGAGTGCTTCCAGTCCTACCTGATGGCCACACAAGACATCCTTAACTCCGATAGTCTCCAGAGATCTGCTCTTCTCTGTTGAGTTGGCCCCAAAGGGTTTGCTGTCATCAGAGACTGTGCCACATATGAGTCGGCCATAGAAGGTTTGAGGTCCCAGAATGATGTGTTAGAGAATCGTTAGACAATTATTTTCTTGAACTGCAGGGCCTGACTAAGAAATGCAACTATAAAGCGACCGTGGCCCGGGTGAGAGCGGAGGAACAAATTCGGGACACCCTCATGGCAGAAGTGAGGTTGAGGTACGTGAGGCACTGGCTGCTAGAGTTGGGGAAGAAAAACTTGGCCAGCACCCTGGAGCTGGTGAAAGGACTCGAACATGACCAACTGGGACCTGACGTCCTCACTGGTGAAAGCGGTGTATTTTTAGAAGACCAGGTCATTGGAGCATCGGCGACTGCCACAGCCCCAACACTGATCGCTGCAGCCACGCACGACCAGGGATGTTACTTCTGTGGACAGGCCCACGAGGGACGTTGTGTGTTCAGCATGTGGTAAGCGAGGGCACAGGGCCAAGGGGAACCCAAAGAGGGCGACCGCGTGTGCAACCCCTGAATCATTGTTCAACATATATAAGATCATAATGTAAGATTGATAAGTAACCATAAAACAATATTAACAAATATATGCTGAAGATATATATAAAAAAATGTAAACCTAAAAATTAAAGCTAAAACTAACAACTAGTAACTAAAAATCCCTCCTAACCCTCCCGCCCCCCCCAAACCTAATCTAATCCCATAACTAAAATACATACTTATCCTAACTACATAATAATCGAATTGGATTGCATCAAATGACATCAGGGAACCTAAATAACATGAAATTATTATTCATTCAGTGAAAACTTCACCGGATAATTAATTTTAAGTATTTATAAAGTAAGCCTCATAATTCTAGCGTACGGGCTCCAAATTTGTAGGAATAAAGAATATTTACCCCTCAAATTATAAGTGATTCTTTTTTTTTCTAAAGGATTACAACTTTGAATCTCGATGTGCCATCTATCTAATGTTAATGAAACATCGGATTTCCAGGTTACAGCGATACATTTCCTTGCTATTACTAAAACTAACTTAACAAATCTTAATTGAGAATCTGACAACAGTAATTTAGGAGTAAGACTTTCAAAATTTCCCAACAACAATAATCCAGGGTTTAATGGAAAATAAAAATCACTCCAGTGATTTGTTGCAAAAATTTACTAACAGAAACCCAGAAAGAATGAACCTTCAAACAAGACCATGTAGAACAAGTTCCAATTTCTGTTCCACAACTAGAACATTGATTCGATAAATTCGATCCCCATCTGCTAAGTTTCTCAGTTAACAATCAATGTAAAAAATTATAATGAAGTAGTCTATATCTTACATTAATGGTGTTAGACATTACTTTCAACTCCATACTGATCAAAAATCTCTTTACGTCGAAGTAGAAGGTGTAAGAGAGGAAAGATTTAAGAGAGGTCTGAGAAACATTTTTTGGTCCAGCGGGTGGTCTATATCTGGAACACAAATTGGCCTTAACTGTGAGAGGTTTTGAATATAGTGACAGGGAGGTTTTACTGCAGTTATGGAGGGCCTTAGTAAGGTCACACCTTGAGCATAATGTTCCGTTTTGTTCTTCTAATCTCATAATTTGGTCTCCTAATCTCATGATCAGCCCACTGCTCCAGAATTCCTCTTCAAAACCTCCTCAAACAATCAGCAAATCGGGCAGCAGACATGGGTAGAAGGGGTAGAGAATTTATCTTTCATGAGACTTTATCGAGTCTCAGTAAAGAATCCCAAGCCAAAACATGAATGGACCATTTCTTTCTATGGATGCTGCCTGATCCATTGAGTCCCTCCATTTTTTTCTCAGGATTCCAGTATCTGCTGTCTCAATATTTTCTCACCACACAATTGTGGAGAATCGTACAGCAACCTTAAATGTGGTTATTCAGTTGAATCCAAAATCGAGAAACTAACCTCAGTGACAATTCTGTCCGCTCTGGTGAGCCGGGTCATTGTGGTCTGAGGAAGGGTGCCGACCCAAAATATTGACTGACCATTCCCTCCTGTAACCTGCTGAGTTCCTCCAGCAGTTCATTGTTTGAGTGAAGAAGTAAGGCTTAGAGGAGGAATTCTGGAGCAGTGGCCATACTTCCCTAGTGGCAGTGGGGTGGGTTGGGGGGAGTTGGTTGGGTGATTTTGGAGTGCGGGAGATGAGACTTTGGACTGGAAATGAGCCATGAAAGAGCCATAAAATAATGTGTTCTTTCCTGGGCCATAAAATGGCCTTTCCCATCTCAGGAATGGTTTGTGAATCTGTAAATTGATTGTGAATCTGGGAATGGGATGTGAATTTGGAGGTGGGACTCTGGGCAGGTCCTAGCAGGTTGGAAGACACCACTATTTAAAAAAATGTAGGACCAGTTAGTTTAACATCTGTGGTTGGGAAAATGCTTGAAGGTATCATTAAAGAAATAACAAGGTATCTGGAGTGAAATGGATTCATCAGGCAGACGCAGCATGGATTCATCAAAGGTGCGTCCTGCTTGATGAACAAACTGAGCTCTTTGAGGATCTAAGAAGTGCAGAACTTGGATTTCCAGAAGATGTTCGATAAGGTGCCACATAAAAGACAAACATCAGATAAGGATGCATGGAGTTGGGGAGTGATGTTCACAGAGAATTGGTTAACCAATAGAAAGGAGAGAGAGATGGGATACAGGGCTGTATTTCTGGTTAGCAATCAGTGGTGATTGGAGTGCCGTAGCGGTCAGTACCTGGCCCGCAAATGAACATTAATGATCTGAAAGGGGAGACAAAGTGTAATGTATCTAAGTTTGCTGATGGAACGGAAAAAAACAATTTGTGCCGAGGATACGGAGAGGCAATAGATCAATTAAGTGAGTAGGCAAGGATCTGGCAGATGGAGCCCAATGTTGGTAAAGGTGAGGTTATCCACTTTGGAAGATTGGATTATTATTTAAATGGCAAGCAATTGAGGTATGCTGCCATGCAGAAGGACTTGGGAGTGCAGAAGGATGGTTTACAGGTGCAGTAGGCTATCAAGAAGGCCAATGGAATGCTGGCCCTCATTGCTAGAAGGCTTGAATTTAGGAGCAGGGAGGTACTGGTGAGGCAGCATCTTGGATACTGCATGCATTTCCGATCTCCTCACTTGGATTTGGAGGTGGTGCAGAAGAGGTTCACAAAGTTGAATCCAGAGATGAGAGGTTAGCCTATGGAGAGATATTGAGTCATTTGGGGCTGTACTTGCTGGAATTTAGAAGAATGAGAGGGGATCTTACAGAAACGTATAAAATTATGAAAGCCTAGATAAGATAGAGGTAGGTGAGTTGTTCCAATTGGTGGGGGAGACAAGAACTAGGGAACATAGACTCAAGATTCAGGGTACTAGATATAGGATCAAGTTGAGGAGGAGCTACTTTTCCCAGAGGGTGGTGAATCTGTAGAATTCGCTGACCACTAAAGCAGTAGAGGCAACCTGAGTAAATATGTTTAGGACACGGTTGAACAAATTTTATAACGTTGGGGAATTAAGGGATATGGGGAAAAGGCAGGTAGGTGCCCATCATCAGATCAGCTATGATCTCATTGAATGGTGGAGCAGGCTCGATGGGCCGGGTGGTCGACTCTTGCTCCTATTTCCCATGCTTTTATATGTGTGTGTGTGTTTTAATCTGGGGGAGTTGTGAATCTGGGGGTGGGTTGTGTATCAGGGGGGGTTGTGTATGGGTGAGCTGTGCATCTAGTGGGGGGGGGTTGTGTGTGTCTGGGGGGGTTGGGTATCTGGGGATGGGCTGTGAATCTAATGTATCGTCTTTAGCCTTGTGCTGATTTGTGACTCTGGGGCACTGCCACCAACTCTCCAAAATTGTATCTTAGAGTTTCCTTATTTCATTTGCAGGGTTGATCCCATGCCCAATCTGCCTTGTCAGGATGTTGTAAGTGTCTCATCAGTACCTCCTCGAAGAAGAACTGTGCCACTTTGCCCAGAATCTCTCTCTAATCTTTGACCCAAGGCCAATATTACTCCAATCAAAATTTCTGCTGATGCCCCATTGTTTGGGCTTTGAAAGTATCAACATACCGACCATAAGATGCTGACCTTCATTGAAAGGAGATGCTCTTTTGAATATTAAACTCACCTCTTTAACCTTTGCAAAACAAAAAAAAAAGTTGCTTTGCCTGAGGTGTCTGAAGAGTCATCAGTGTTTGATAATTCCTGGCAACCGATCGCCTGACAGGCACAGCCCTGTCTTGACTTTCCTGATTTCACTGTTACACATGGTTTCCATGACAATTTGACCTGGTTCCCAAATTGCTGGGTGTCAGATGCAAAATGTCGGAATCTTGTTCATCTTTAGTGGATCCCGCTGCATTGAAAGGCCCTTTGTATTTTGTCAAAAGACCACCATTTAAAAACCAGCAATGAATTGAGTTTATGTTATTCCACAGCATTCAAATAAAACATTATTTTTCTCTTCATAATTTCAAATTCCATCAAAGACAGGTCATCAGAAATGCCTGCCTTGCCAAAGTAACAGAATAACAGGAAGCAAAACTCATTAATTAATGAGTCTATTCCCACTACCTTCAAACCTTTTCCCTGGGAATGGCAAAAGCATGTACCAGAGTTTGTCTTTCTAAAGCGAGTGGAGGCAAGTTTCTGGGAGATGTCAGTGCTAAGTTATTTTACATGGAGAGTAATGGATGCTGGAATACTTTGCCGGAGGTGGTGGTGGAGGCCAGTATAGTAGGAATATTCAAAAGTCTTTTAGATATTGGAAAACTAGAGGGTTATGGATGTGGGGTAAAGTAGGTTTCTGAAGGGCCTGCACTGTGTGGTAATGTTCTATGTTCTCCGTAAATCCCTCCCCAGTGTCAATCATCCCTTTCTCTGCTAGTCCTCCAACCTGCTGAGATCTTCCAGCTCCTCCATTTTAATGTCATTGGCCAACAAAGGCTATGTGCTTAGTCCCAAGCTCTACTCCCTGTGCACCCATAGCTGCGTCGCCCCGTTCGGCTCCGACTTGATCTACAAGATCGCTGACGACCCCCGGCGTGGTTGGCTGATGAGTCAGAATACAGGATGGTGGTCGTGAACCTGCTCAAGAGGTGCCAGATTAACCATCTTGCTCTCAACTTCACCAATACCGAGGACCTGAGAGTTCATTGTAAGGAAGGAGAGGCTGAGGGACTACACACCCATCCTCATTGAGGGGATAGAGGTGGAGAGATCAGATACTTCAAGAGGGCGGCACAGTTGCTGCAGCAGTTAGCACAACACCTTTACAGCGCTAGTGATTGGGACCAGGGTCTGTAAGGAGTTTATATGTTCTCCCCGTGTCTGCGTGGGTTTTCCCCGGGGGCTTCCACTGTTCGAAATGTACTGGGAGTGTAGGTGTAAATTAGACAGCACAGACTTGCTACCGTGCTGTATGTCTAACTTAAATTTTAAATTTAAAGTAGCTGGGAGTCCACATTTCAGAAGACCTTTCTTGAAGCGAGCACATCAAGACCACCGTGAAGAAGGCCCACCCACACCTCTACTTTCTGGGGAGTCTGAGGGGATTGTTAGGTAAAAACATCATGAGCTGGGAATGTAGAAGGAGTCACCCAGTGCTGGGCCGTAACAAGATGCAGTTGTGACCTTGTACTCTCAAGATAAGAGTGGGGATGACAAATTGATGTGCAGGAAACTAGCAGAGAAGGATAGCAACAGTTTATTCATTGGACAATGTCATGGTATGATAATTTACTAAGTACGTATCCTAAGGTATAAAAAACTCCATTTGCTGATAACGGCAGAATGCGCCTTCTCCAACTAACACTGTTAGTTGCAAGTGATACAATCCGGCAATAAAGAACAAAGAACCTTGATTTCGACTCAGTCTGGTGTTTGACTCACTCATTCATGAACAAAGCAGACCTAACAGGATCCAGTACATCATGGAAAACTCTTGTCACCTTCTGCATGTGCCCCTATGGTCGCATCACAGCCGGGTTTGGCAACTCAAGTGCGCTGCCTCAAGAAGGAAGCCAATGTCATAAACGACACCCATCACCCTGTTCACAACCTCTTCCCACCGCTATCTTCGGGCAGAAGATGCAGAAGCCAGGAAACCAGCACCTCTGGGTTCAAGAACTGTTTCATGCAACAGCTGAAGGTAAAAGTTATCATCATGTAAATAGTACATTTAGAATGCAACATATATGAAATTCTTCAACCTTGTCTACCATAAGGAAGACAGAGTCTCCATCCCTCACAGAGGTGAGCCCCCAGCAAGGAATGAACTCAGAACCTCTAGTTTACAAGACCAATGCTCTAACCACCAACCTATCAGGAATTACTTCTTAATCCAGTAATGGTAAACTACTCAGACAGCACAAAAGCTGTGCATTTTTACCGTCATTTTTTGTACAAGGATAACTCTGAATATTTATTATATATCTGATTCATTCATTGTCTCTTTTAATTTAATTGAATTAGTCTACTGTTAAAATATTTTTTACAAAGTACCTTTTCCGTTGCCTCAAGTTTTGGTACTTATGTTTATTGTACACAAAGCATGAGGACAGTAAACTCATTATCATTATCAGACCACACACCATGTCTATGCTGGCCATCGAATGTCCATCTCAATTAATTCCATTTGCCAGCATAGAGTTAGAGAGTTCTTCAGGAAAGGAAGCAGGCCTTCTCTACATCGGAGACGGGACGCAGGCTGGGAGATCGCTACGCGAAGCACTTCGGCACTTCGGTCCATTCGCTGTAAAAGCAGAGATCTCCCAGTGACAATCCATTTCATTCTCTGTCCCTTTCCCATGCCGACATCTCTGCCACGGCCTCATGCACTGCCAGACTGAGACCACTCGCAAACTGGTGGAACAACACGTTATCTCCCATCTGCGCACCCTCCAACCTAATGTCATTAACATCGATTTCTCCATTTTCCATTAGTTTTCCCCCCACCACCATCTCTCTCTTTCCCTTTCCCTGTGTCTCCATTCCTCCAGCTCCCACCTTATCTCTTTCACTGACACATTTCCTCCAGTCTCCCCACTTGCCCAATGAATTCTCAGCTTTCCTCCCTGCCATCCTACTCACATCCCCCTATGGCCTCTTGGCTGTTGGCCTGTACTCCTCCCCCTCCCCTTTCTTCCCTCCTCCCCCTCCCCTTTCTTCCCTCCTCCCCCTACCTTTTGGTTAAGGTGCCTGCCGGCTTTTTGCTCATACATACCTTGATGAAGAGATCAGGCCTGAAACGTTGGATATATATTTCTCTGCTTCCTACGGACGCTGCGGGACCTGATGAGTTTCTCCAGCACTTTTGTGTATTGACTACAAATCACAGACTTTCTTGTTTCATGCCCTTCAGCTCACTTATCTGTGCCAAATAAATTGAATACACAAGGTCGTCCCGTTTTCTTGCATGTCATCCAGATCCCTCTGATCCTTGACACTTGACACTTGGTCCATCGCTTCCGTGGCAAATCAAGTGCTCATCTAGATACTTCTGGCCCTGACATCTACTTAAGCAGTGCATTCCAGAAACCCCCCCAACCTGGATAAAGAAACGGAGATCCTTTTTTTTAAAGATCAATGAACATGGGGTGGATAATTTTTAAAAATCTTTCTTCCAATTTTTATTTGCCAATATTTGCCAAATATTTGCCAAATATAAGCCAATTTTGGCCATTTAAACTTCTGCTGCCCAATTACATCTGTGGAGGGTGGGAGGAGACCAGAGCACCCAGAGGAAACCCACGCAGACACAGGGAGAAGGTACAAACTCCTTACAGTAAGTGCCAGATTCGAATCCGGGATAGTGTCACTGCAATAGCATCGTGCTAGCTGCTACAGCTGATAAGAGGTCACAAGACCAATGGTAACTCAGCCTCACTGCATGTGGAATAGGCTTGATGGGCTGACTGGCCTGCTCCTTCCCCTATTGTATTAAATTAAATGACCACACAGTCCAGGCCCTTAGGCCCAATATATTGTGCTATCCAATATACACCATCTCCACCATTAATGTAACCCTACCCTCCCTCACACCCATAACCCTCTGACATCTTTACACCTATCTTGGACTCTTCTGAGTGTCCCTCTTGCCCTAGCCTCCACTACCACCTCCTGCAGTTCCAATGCTCTTGCTCCTCACTCTAAATCTCTGCTACAGGTTGAAGTTTCCTCTGTCCTTTCCATGCCCCTCATCATTTTGCGCTTCTCTGCTTTGTTCCCTTCAGCCTCCTTTGCTCCAAGGGTGGGATGGTTAATGTAGCGGTCAGCTCAACTCTATTACAGCCAATTTACAGTCCTCCTCCGTCTGCAAGAAGCTAGTACGTTCACTCCGTGACCTGTGTGGGTTTCCTCACGGTTCTCCAGTTCCCTTCCATACCCCAAAGACATGCAGGGTTAGTAGGTGAATTCGTCGCATGGGTGTAATTGGGAGGTGCAGTTTGTGGGCCAGAAGTCCCCATTACTGGGCTGCATCTCCAAATCTAAAGGGAACATTAAATCTGCCTATCTGATCTCTTCCAGCTCGGGCTTGTTCTGAATCACTCCATCAACCTCTGGGATTTCTTCTCCAAACCTCTCATCCCCAAGAGTCTCATTGAAAATCACCTTTTTCACAAGCCTTACTGCTTGCCTCAGAAACCTGAAAGGTTTAAAAGGTTCTACTCCCTTGAAGTTCCGTGATATTATTAATTCTGCTGATTGCTTCCAACTTGGGGAATCCTATTAAGGTTAAGAAATTTGCGCCTCATTTGTGGAAGGGGATACTGAATTAGTGCTTCACATCCTGGAACGTTGTCTCTGTTACTCTCTCCAAAGATGCTGCCTGACCTGCTGAGCATCTCTCACATTTTCCGAATTATTTGGAACTTTCTGCCTCTGCTACGTTTTCCTTTTGTACCTCAGTCAGTTAATGTTTCTACTATTCCCTTCACAAGAAACAACCGGGGCCGATATCACCAGAGCATGCCCGTTCCTTTCGTCCTTGTCTCGTCCATTAGGCAGGCTCGCGGACATCTGGAATTTATAGATCAGGAGGCCGTTCAGCCTATCACGATCACATTGTCCGAAACTAGATCAGGCATGTCGATTTTGGTCCGTGGCCCTGTAAGCTTTGTCTCCTGCAGTGCTCATCCAGAAACCTCTTCAGTGTATAAAGGGATTTTACCCCGACTTACTGTTAAGGCTTTGTTTATTATGAGCAGAAGTATTTTTTTTTTGTTGATGCAGTGAAGAAGCTGTTTTCATTGTGAGAATATTGTGAGAAATTCATTGTGAGAAAATCTAGATTTTCCTGGTAAGGTATTTATGATCCATTCCCATGGCCCTGGAGCGGAGTTGCTCACGAAGGCTGTGGTGGTACGACCACCAGCCTACTGCAGGGGGCAATCTCTGTACCTACAGGAAGACCACCTAAGGGGCTAACTCCACCTGGCCGGCTGCCAATCAGCTGACCTGAATAGACCACCTAAGGGGCTGACTCGACCTGTCCGGCTGCCAATCAGCTGACCTGAATAGACCACCTAAGGGGCTGACTCCACCTGGCCGGCTGCCAATCAGCTGACCTGAATAGACCACCTAAGGGGCTGACTCGACCTGTCCGGCTGCCAATCAGCTGACCTGAATAGACCACCTAAGGGGATGACTCGACCTGTCCGGCTGCCAATCAGCTGACCTGAATAGACCACCTAAGGGGCTGACTCCACCTGGCCGGCTGCCAATCAGCTGACCTGAATAGACCACCTAAGGGGCTGACTCGACCTGTCCGGCTGCCAATCAGCTGACCTGAATAGACCACCTAAGGGGCTGACTCCACCTGGCCGGCTGCCAATCAGCTGACCTGAATAGACCACCTAAGGGGATGACTCGACCTGTCCGGCTGCCAATCAGCTGACCTGAATAGACCACCTAAGGGGCTGACTCCACCTGGCCGACTGCCAATCAGCTGACCTGAATAGACCACCTAAGGGGCTGACTCGACCTGTCCGGCTGTCAATCAGCTGACCTGAATAGACCACCTAAGGGGCTGACTCCACCTGTCCGGCTGCCAATCAGCTGACCTGAATAGACCACCTAAGGGGCTGACTCCACCTGGCCGGCTGCCAATCAGCTGACCTGAATAGACCACCTAAGGGGATGACTCGACCTGTCCGGCTGCCAATCAGCTGACCTGAATAGACCACCTAAGGGGCTGACTCCACCTGGCCGGCTGCCAATCAGCTGACCTGAATAGACCACCTAAGGGGCTGACTCGACCTGTCCGGCTGCCAATCAGCTGACCTGAATAGACCACCTAAGGGGCTGACTCCACCTGGCCGGCTGCCAATCAGCTGACCTGAATAGACCACCTAAGGGGATGACTCGACCTGTCCGGCTGCCAATCAGCTGACCTGAATAGACCACCTAAGGGGCTGACTCCACCTGGCCGGCTGCCAATCAGCTGACCTGAATAGACCACCTAAGGGGCTGACTCGACCTGTCCGGCTGCCAATCAGCTGACCTGAATAGACCACCTAAGGGACTAACTCCACCTGGCCGGCTGCCAATCAGCTGACCTGAATAGACCACCTAAGGGGCTGACTCGACCTGTCCGGCTGCCAATCAGCTGACCTGAATAGACCACCTAAGGGGCTGACTCCACCTGGCCGGCTGCCAATCAGCTGACCTGAATAGACCACCTAAGGGGATGACTCGACCTGGCCGGCTGTCAATCATAGAATGTTCAAGAGTCACAACTTTACTGAGATCTGAAGACTTCTGTTGTTTTAAACTAAAGCGTGTAAACACTTCTTCTCCTGGAAGCTGGTGAATCTCTAGAATTCTCTGTCCCTGAGAGTGGTGGAGGTTGGTTTGTCAGTTATATTTCAAGGAAGGGAAAAACAAATACTTCTACAGAATTCAAGCAACCGGCAGCTTCAAGCAGAAACTAGTGATAAAAAAACTAGAAAATAAATAAGCTAAAAAATAGGGGTTTAAAATTAAGGCACCTTGCCATTAGTTCGCAAATCACAACCTCAAGCATCCAGAAAATTCACTTATAGGCATCTACGAATCCCCATAGGTGCTGAACACCAGGTGTTTTACCGTATCTGAAAATTTACACGTTTGAGGGTTCTATGAGAGTGGCGCAGGAGGGGAGTTGTGGTCAGCTTAGATCAGCGATGAGAAGTGGTGGGACCATATGAAATAGTAGCAATGAAGTGGCTTCCTGACCTCGAAGGAGATGGAGGGATGTCTATCGGAGAAAGCAGCAGTTTTAGTTTGACTTGGTCATCAGGTTCATGTGGACTGAAGGACCTGTTCCTGTGCTGTACAGTTCTACGCTCGACGATCTATGACCATGAGATTTCATGGACAAGATCACAAAGACAATTTTCCCCCGTTATTTACCCCTGGGCTCCACAGTTTTACATTCGTAACCAAACAATTCACATGTAATTAAAGTCCACATTCCAGAGTTTATTCAAAGTTATTTGTATACATTTTGGGAAACCATGGAAAGGTGGTACGGTTTGAATCTTGGGCAGTGCTTTTACACCTCCACTCTTTGTTTTTGCCATCGCGAGTTAATCTTGGTCTCATCTGCCCATAAGACCTTTTCTCCAGAATTCTGTAGACTCTTTTAAATACTTCTTGGCAAACTGTAACCTGGCCATCCTCTCTGTGCCTTGCGTCCTGCAGCATAGCCTTAGTATTTCTGTCCATGAAGTCTTCTGCAGACAGTAGTCACTGGCACGTCCACATCTGCCTCCTGAAGAGTGCTTCTGCTCTGTCGGACATACGTTTAGGGAGTTTTCTTTGTGATGAAAATCCTTTTATCTAAAACTTTTATTTATTAAATAATGATGAATATGTTGAACATATGTTGAACAATGAACTCAACTTAAAAAGAAGGACAAAATGCATACATGATAATATTTTTTAAAAACTAATCCCCTACAAACCCACCCACCACCTCCCACCCCCTCCCCCTCTAATCTACCCCCAAAGGAAAAAAAAGGAAGAAAGGAAAAAAGACATCATCACATAACAACATTTGTTAATTAATTACCATGGTTCGGAGCAACACCACTAACATTCGGAAAGGGGATTTGATAATTCAACCCCCATATAATCCAAATACAGGCTCCAAGTTTTACAAAAAAAGCAATAATTATTACGTAAATTATACGTTATCTTTTCCAATGGAAAACAAGGTATCATCTCCATATATCATCTCTGAAAACTCAAATCAATCTCATGATGAGAATTCTTCTGTCATCAGTAATGGAGGTTTTCGTTGGAACCCCTTTGCAATTATTGAGTTCACTGCTAAGCTCTTTCTTCTTAATGATGTTCCAAACTATTGACTTCGATCATCCCAAGGTTTGGATGATGTCTCTTACTGTTTTATTCATTGTTTTCAGCCTCATAATGGCGTATTTGACTTTCATTGGTAAAACTCTGGTTCTCATGCTGAAAAATGGCAACTATGGACACTAAAGGTGATCAAACCTAGCTCTCTTATACCTGCACCAATGAAGTAATTAAACATACCCGAGTACTCACAAACACCTGTGAAGTCAAATGTCACAAGCATTATGGTGCCCTGAAATAAGGGGACTATGTATAAAAAGTGCCGTAATTTCCACATGGTCAAACCAAAATGTAAACAAATGACCTTTTATACAAACAAAAGGTGCTGCCAGAGTTTCTGTAATGGCAGCACTGCTGCTGGTGTGGTCCCAGGGAGAGCGGGGAGTGAAGACACAGCATTCCCACGGGGTCCAACCTCCCAGATCAACTGCTACAGGCTTTGAACGGCCTGCTTAGTTTTATTTAAAATCCTGCAACTGCGGGGCCTGAACCCAAGATGGCGGCGCCTATGATTGGCAGCAGCCACGAGAAGTTACAGACTGTGTCCCTTGGACAAGCAAACCAGGCCTCAAAATACATGGGAGCTGGCCATTGGATTCAAAACCAGCTGAATGGAAGGAGACGATTGTGGACTTCAGGAGGACGAAGGACCACTTCCCACTCCATATCAGTGACTCCGTCCTAGAGGAAGAGAGCACCGCAGGATATTTGCCGTCCATTTAAATGATGACCAATATCCTGGACCGACAACACTTCCTCATTAATCAGGAACTCTTCTTCAGGAGATTGAGATGGGCAAGGCTACTGGCCATTATCCAGACAACGTTCTACAGGAGTACAATAAAGAGTGTTCTGGCTGGCTGCATCGAGCTGTGGTATGATCGCTGCAAAGCATCATATCAGATGTCAGTACAGAGGATGATTAAAACTGCTGAAATCACTGGGTTCTTCCCTCTATTGATGATATCTACAGGGATCGGTACCTAATGAGGACTCGGTGAATCACTGAGGCAGTATCTTTGAGACCCTGCCTTCAAGAAAGAGGTACATTGAGCATAAAAAACTGGGAAACAGCTTCTTCTTGCAGGGGGTGGGACAGTTGAATAATTCTAGAAATGGTAAATTATTTTTACATATATTGGACTCCCTGGAACTTGAAGGTTCTGACTCTCTCCACCTCTGTCCCATCAATGTGTGATCCTTCAACCTCTCTCTCCTTCCTGAAATCAACAATCAGCTCCTTAGTAAACATTGAGAGCAAAATTGTGGTTCTGGCACCAGCCAACCAGGTTCTCAATCTCCATCCCATAAAGGGATTACTGAGGTGGAGAAGGTAAGAAGAAAGTATTTGGCATTCTTGCCTTCACTGGGAAGGGTATTGGGGACATGATTCACACTGAGAGTATTGTGTGCAGTTCTGGTCACCCAGGTATATGAAGGATGTCAATAAATTGGAAGGTGTACAGAGATGATTCACCAGGCTTTTACCAGGTGAATAGGCTGGGTATTTATTTCTTCAAGCATAGGTGGCTGAGAGATGGCCTTACAAAAGTTAATAAAATTAAGAGGGCGCTGGATAATGTGAATCTTCGCATTTGTTCCCAGGACAGATCCTTCTAGATCTAGAGGGCATAGGTTTAAGGAAAGAGAGGAGGGGCTTAAATGGACTTGAGGGGTCTGTTTTAAAGTGTTTGTATGTGACCTACTCTAACAAACCTTTCCCAATTTATCTCCCCAAATCATTTCTATATACTCTGTCACAACATGACTTCTATCATGTTGTAAATATTATTTTTTTAATTTAAAAAGAAAAATAATGAAGTATAGAAAGTGGACAGTTAAATTAGTTTAGATGTGGACCAAATTTAGGCAAATGGAACTCGCCCAGAATATCAAATTGGTCGACTTGGACAAGTTGGGCTGAAGGACATGTTTCTATACAAACCCAAAACATCATCACTGTTCATTATAAAGGGCAGGTCGGTCTTCTTCTTAGGATCAAGGGTGACTTGCTTTATTTTGGATCTGCCACTTATCAAGTAATGGAGGGGGGGCTGATGTGGGACCTCTCTGCTCCCCAAATTCTTCCCACGATTTTGATGGAACCAGGTTGTTGGTGCAGGTTGTTTGGAAGATGGTATTTATGCTGGGCTTCCTGTCGGTGAGATTTCAGGTTCTCAATTTCTCTGTGAATGGTCCTACTCCACTTTGAGTGGTCACAGTTATTCAATAAAAATTAAGAAAAATTATCTTAAAGTGGTAGATAAATTAGAGAAAGGAATAGCAATTTTGGAAAAGAATTTGCAAAAAGACCTGTCGGAGGTTGGAATTAATGCATTATAATTTGATTCAGACATATAGAATGGAGAAATTAATTGATAGAACTAAACAGAAATATTATGAATGAGGAGAAAGAGCACATAAGGTATTAATTTGGCAATTGAAAATGGAATAAGCATCAAGAACTATTAATGCTATTAAAAAATTCAAGAGTTACTTATAAACTGCAAAATATAAATAATTATTTTAAGAAGTATTATACCAAGTTATATACTGTTAATAATCAGTTTTTGAAGATATGGAATCAACTGTGGATTTAAAAAGTTGAAGATTGTTTTGAAGCATTGAAATTTATATCTTTTAATCGAATGAGGGAAAAATTTGAGGTTCCTAATAATAGATTTTTTTGTTATTATGAAGTAAAAGCTTTTTTAATTGAAAAGTTAGGCCATTGTTTAAAATTACCCAGACAATCTGCTTTAGAGTTATTACTTACTAAAGGAGAAATAAATAAATTTATCTCTGAAATGTATAAATTATTACAAAATAAAATGTTTAAACCAAATATTAATAAATCAAGATTAAAATGGGAAACTGATTTGAATAGGAAGATCGATGAAAATGTTTGGAGGAATTTATATTAAGATAATATAACTAAGGTTTTAAATGTATGATATAGATTAGTACAATATAATTTTTTGCATCAATTATATTTAACCCCTCAAAAGTTAAAGAGATTTAATTTAATTTCTTCAGATTTATATTTTAGATGGGGTGAAGAGTTAGGTACTTTTTTTCATTTGACGGATTTGTTCTCAGGTTAAGACCTTTTGGATACAAGTTAAATTATTTTTGGAAAAAGCATTAAAAGTTGAACTTCCGTTTGATCCAATGTTGTTTTTATGAGGAGATATTAAGATAGTTGTTCAAAGATTAGGTTTGACTATGTATCAAATTGAATTTTAGCTTTGGCTGTATCTAAGAAATGTTTGGCTATTACTTGGATATCTGATTTAGTTTTAGGAATCCAAAGATGGCATAAAGAAATGAAATCTTGTATCCCTCTTGAAAAGATAACGTATAATTTAAGGGATAAATATCATTTTTTTATAAAAGTGTGGAGCCCATATTTAAAAACTCTTTGTTTGAAGATTTGAGCTCTCAATCCATTCTGGTGAGGCATTTTGGTTTCACAGCTGAATAGTTGAATGTTTGTATAATTGATGAGCGCCTTTCTTCTTTCTTTCTTAGTGGGTAGATTTAGGGGGAGGAGGGTGGGTATTAGTGGAGAAGGAGAGGGAGGTTGGTGGTGTTTCTTGTTATTACCTATATATTTTTTGTATATGAATTAATTATAATCGATGTTATTATGGTTTTAAAAATTTTAAATAAAATATTTAAAAAAGAGAAGAAGCTGGCCTTAGAACCATAAAACGCTGCAGCTCAAAAACAGGCCCTTTGGCTCTTCTATTCTTTGCTGAACTATTATTCTGCCTTGTCCCAATGACCTGCACCCAATACATGTCTCTCCATACCCCTCCCACCTGTCCACATTTTTCTTAAATGTCAAAAATGAGCCCACATTCACCACTTCAGCTGGTACCTGGTAGCTCTGTGTGAAGAGGTTTCCCCGAATATTCCCTTTACACCAAAGATCTCAACCTTTTTCTTTCCACTCACACACCACTAGGTAATCCCTATGCCATCGGTGCTCTGTGATTGCTGAATGTGGGATGTGAGTGGAAAGACAAAAGTTTGAGAACCACAGTTTTAAAGTTTTCCTCCTTCACTCTTCACCCATGTCTTCCAGTTTTTATCTCACCCAATCTCTGTGGAAAAAGCCCGCCCACATTGTCTCTATCTACAGCCATCATATTTTGCATACCTCTATCAAATCTCCCCTCAATCCTTTAGGCTCCAGAGAATAAAGTCTTAACCTGTTCAACCTTTCCTTGTGGCTCAGTTTCTCAAGTCCTGGAAACATCCTAGTAAATTCCCACTGCATTCATTCAATCTTATTAATATCCTTACTGCAGTTATGAGATCATAACTGCACACTATACTCCAAGTTTGGCCTCACAAATGTCTTTTATGTGGTGGTGCACATCGCGACACAGGCGAACCGGCTCCATGTTTGTGACAGCCATGACAGTGGAGCAGCTGTGTCAAGATGGTGCAACTGGGTTTGGACTCCCTCATGGCCAGAAGGACCCTGCACACACGCTCTCGGCTGCATCGTCGCGTCACAGCCAACGCAGGGCGGGACTTGACGACCGCCTTATAAGGCGCAGCGAGGGCTTTTTGAATTAAAAGTCAGAAACAAAACTGACTCCAGCTTGTAGCCTCTGTTCTCATTTCCTCTTTGTAGCTACCGCTACAATTGGTGACCCCGATGAGCCCAGATTATTCTGGACGCTATACCCTGGACACTGCAGCACTGCAGCAATTAACGCAGTGGCCATAAAACTGCCACGCTCTTGGTTCAGGAAAGCGAAAGCACAATTCCACCTCCGCCAGGTCACCTCCGACTCGACGATGTTCTACTATGTTGTCAGCGCCCTCGACCAGGAGACCACTGCCAGAGTAGAAGACCTGATTCACGACTACCCGGAGAAAGGTAATTACCTGGCTCTCAAGAAGCTCCACCTAAGTATTTTCAGCCTGTTCAGGTGCCAGCGCACTGCCAGGCTCATGCACCTTTACGGCCTGGGAGACGGAGCACTATCCACTCTCGTGAATGAAATGCTCACACTGGCAGAGGTTCCACAGACATGCCTCACGTTTGAGCAGATGCCAGATGACATACAGCTGCTGTTAGCAGATGAGGATTTCTCGGACCCGTGCAAGGTTGTGGGCAGAGTGGATGGCCTTATGGCTCATGAAATGTGAAAACGAATCAGCGATGAATTGGGTGTCGCGCCCCAACTCCAACCGGGCACAACCGTGCCCCAGCAAGCCGGCAGAGGCACCAAGCACTGCCTGGTGCTGTATCATCAATGCTGGGGGGCACAGGCACATAAATGCAGGCATCCCTGCTCATTTCTGGAAAACGGCCAGGCCAACAGCCGCTAATGGCCACGATGGCTGGCCACATCAATAGCATTCTGCACATCATGGACAGAGCGAGTGGCCGATGGTTCCTGGCCAACACGGATGACGAACTAAGTGTCATCCTGCCATCTGCACTGGAGACACGAACATGACCACAAGGCCCCAAACTCCGGTGGTGAACAACACCACCATCAAATCTTTTGGCACGCATAACATGCAGATTCAGCTTGGCAACTAGAAGTTCTCGTGGAACTTCTCACTAGCTGCTGTGGGCACACCGCTCCTTGGCTCTGATTTCCTTCTGGCGCACAGCCTGCTGGTGGACATGAAAGCCAAGTGCCTAGTGCATGCCCGGACTTTCCAAACCATCTGACACGAGACTACCGACTCCCATGGCCTAAGCATGACCACGATGAATGCCCTTAAGGATGAGTATAATGGCATCCTGGGTAAATTCCCGGCTATCCTCAGATCTGTCTACCAAACAGCCCCAACACACTCCTGTGCGATGTCTCTACTGCTGCCCAGAAGTGCTCCAGCAATGGAGGCACCATGTCTTCAAGGCCATTCACGAACTCGCACACTTGTCCATAAAAACCACAACCCACATGGTAGCGGAGAGGTTCATGTGGAAAGTCTCGCAACTCCACCCAGTGTCAGGCATCCAAATTCCCCCGTCATGTCAAGACATTGGTCCAACAATTTGACTCCCCGGAAAGACAGTTCAAACATTTCTATGTCAACATCATGGGTCCACTGCCCATCTCCTGAGATACCCGGTACCTCTTTACAGCAATAGACCGCTCCATGAGATGGCCAGAGGCCAACCCTCTAAAGGACACCTCAACCGATTCCTGCACCAGGGCACTGCTCACATATTAGATCATGAGGTTTGGGGTACCAGCCCACATAACCAGTGACAGAGGGGTGCAGTTTAAGTCAGCGCTGTGGACACAGCTCGCAATGCTCCTAGTCATCAAGCTGCACCACACCACCGCTTATCACCCACAGGCCAACGGACTCGTGGAGCATTTCCACCCGCACATGAAGTCAGCCCTCATGGCCCGTTTAAATGGACCCATTTGGGCAGATGGGCTCCCCTGGGTCCTACTGGGCATCAGGACAGCACATAAAGAGGATTTACAGGCATCCTCAGTTGAATTGGTTTACGACGCCCCGCTAACCATGCCAGACAAATTCTTCCTACCGTCCTGAGATTCAGAAACCAAGGGAGGGCATCATTACAGGACCTATGGAACAGGTTAGCCTCGTTTGCAAACCTGCATCCCCCACCCTCGCATCATGGAAACCAGCCGGTGTCCATCCCCAGAGATTTATCAACCGCAGACTTTGTATTCGACCTCCAGAGCCCACATTCTGCCCCCATCCAATGACCTTATGAAGGCCCATACAAGACCCTGTGCAACTCTGGCCAGACTTTCATGCTGGACATTGGAGGTAGGGAGGAACTGTTCACAGCAGACAGGCTGAAACCGGCACATCTGGACCTCAGCCAGCAAACCATACCAGCAGAGCCCAAGCGCCGGGGGTAACCGCCTAAAGGCACAACCCCATGATGTCCAAGGGCAGAAGCATATTAGAGCTGGTTCTGGGGAAGCGGGGGGGGGTTGGGTGGTGGCACACATTGCGAAGCAGGTGAATCAGCTCCGTGTTTGTGACGGGCGCGGTCAAGATGGCACCGCCAGGTTTGGGCTCGCTCATGGACAGAGGGACCATGCACGCGCTCTCGGCTGCATCATCGCATCACAGCCAACACTGGGGCGGGACTTGACGGCTCCCTTCTAAGGCACAGAGCGGGCTTTTTGATTTAAAACAGTCGGAAACAAAACTGACTCCAGCTTGTAGCCTCTATTCCCATTTCCTCTTCGTAGCTATCGCTATATATACACCTTTATCCTAACATCCCAACTCCTATATTCCATATATTGATTTATGAAGGCCAAAAAGCTCTCTTCCTGTGATGCCACTATTAGGGAATTATATATTTGTTTTCCCAGATCCCTCTGTTCTATGCAGATGTCTGAGAAGGCCTTCCCCATCAATGCTTTAGTAGAACTGCTTCGATGGCTTCAGCCTGGCAAATCTATCGAAACAAAATATTGAGATTCATGTTGGAATAATATTAAGGTTCAAGTTTATTAGTCACATTATATCTTGTACAGTGAGAAGGATTCTGTGCAAAGAAGTTGAACAAGGCATTCTTAAAGATTTATCAACGGCAGACTTTGTATTCAGCCTTGTTAATAGCACAATTTATTAGAGAGTAAGATTTCAATGAAATGGAGGATTAATTAACCAAATGGTTTTATTGTATTGTATATGTTGAATGTTTATTGGTTTTGGAGGGGGGTGGGCAGGTAGGGGGGAAAAAGGGGCAGAAAATGCCACTGTGTATATTTAAGAGGGAAATGTTTGTATGTATTTTGGTTGATATGGTTCACAGTGTGAAAAATTAAAAAAAATATATTAAAAAAAAGGCAGGGCAGCCTGAAAGCGTTTAGGAGCATATGGCTGCAGGGACTAAACCGTCTTTGAGCCTGTCTTCTCCCTGGTAGCAGGATGGAGAATAGAGAGTGTGTGTGCCTGGGGTGTGATTAGTCCTTCAGTATGTTGGCTGCCTTTTCCAGATAGGTGCGCGATGGAGTCCAAGGAGGGGAGGGAAGCTGGAGTTATGTCTGTGTTGCTTTCACCACCTTCTGGAGCTTCTTCTGATCTTGGACTGAGCAGCTTCCATACCCTGTGATGCACCCAGCAAGTCTGCGTTCAGTAGTGCCCCAGCACAAGCTGCTGAGGGGCAAGGTGGACAGGCCAAACTTGGGAAGTTGGGGCATTGGACTAAAAAAGCAAAAAATTCTGCGGAAGCTCAGCAGGTCTTGCAGCATCCATAGGAGGTAAAGATACAGATCCAAAGTTTTGTACCTGAGCCCTTCCTTAAGGCATGGACTGAAAGCAGGCCTGAGAAAAGGCTGGGGGGAAAAGGGAATTAATGGCAGGGAGAGGAGCGGAAGCCAACAGGCCACAGGCCATAAATGGAAGAGAACAGAAGGACAGGAAAGGAAAGGTGAGAATATAGAATATGTGGTTATAGCTCTGGGTTAGAGCTCTAGAGAGGACACACACACTCGAGAGTACAAACAGAGCTGATTTATTGGGTCATTCGCTCTGCCTTGCATCTGCCTTTTGAGTCCTGCTGCTACGTCATCAGTGGGCATGGCCTGTGCTCCAGCAATCTCTGATTGGTGGCTTTACAATCTGCTGATTGGTTCATTTCCTCCATTGCCACGGTGGCCTA
This sequence comes from Narcine bancroftii, assembly GCF_036971445.1. Taxonomy (NCBI): domain Eukaryota; kingdom Metazoa; phylum Chordata; class Chondrichthyes; order Torpediniformes; family Narcinidae; genus Narcine; species Narcine bancroftii. Next base: position 236,807,460 of record NC_091474.1, on the reverse strand, counting down.
TGGAAGAAGGCTGTCTAGGCCCGTGCTACATGCTTGATCATCATGTTCGGGCATCACTACGTGTCGGGCTATGGAGTAGGCCACAGGTCGCTACAAGAATTGATCTGGAGAGGTTGGTAGCTCTGTAAATGCAGAGCAGGAGGAAAGCAATGGGAGACATGAGGGGCTGTTGGGGGGGGGGGGGAGTGTGGGTGGGGGGTGGGGTGTAACAGAAACCAGAGAAGTCAGGGTGCAGGTAAGTGAGACTAGAGTACGGACTAGAGGGGCCGAGATGGCCTGTTTCCGTACTGTAATTGTTATATGATTATATGGCTCTGGTTTCCTCCCCCACCCTTTAAAAACATACCAGAGTGTAGGTTAATGGAGTGTGAATTGGATGGCAAGGGCTCTTGGGGCTGAATTGGCCTGTTAGAGTGTTGTAGGTCTAAATAAAAAAAAATAAATTTAAATAAATTTAAAAAATTTGTGGCAGCAGTGAGAACAGAGTGGTTCCTGGGTAGTGCAAATCCTCGATGATTGCTTCTGCTCTCTGTCGTCAGAGTTCCATTTAGATTTTCTCGACAGTGAGGCATGTTTTCCCTGTGATGTACTGGGCTGTGTCCACTACTGTTTACAGAGCTTTCCACAATGTGCTTTTCCCAGGTCAGGATATTGGAGATATTTATTCCAAAGGGCTTCAAATGTGATGTAAATGGGAGCTCGATGGTCTTCATGGACTTTTTGGTCTGAAGAGACTGTTTCCGTATTGTCTGTCTATCATAAATCCCAGATTTCCATGTCTAATCGTGAGCCTTGGACAGTTCCATCAGCATCTCTAAGGCTTGTGGTTCCCAGGCATAATCCTGAATGTATTTTGGCTCCTTCAGTCTCATGTACTGCTGCCACTGGGACTTAGGAGGTTGCCTGAGATGATGGAATGGTGACCACGACAGCAGGCCAGTAAGTGGCTCTGCATCCGAAGAGCATGCAAGTGGTGACTCAAGGTGAGAAACCCACACAGGCTGCGGGCTATTGGCGGTCAAAGGACTCAGACCAAGTTGTGAACAGCTGGAGAATGGATCGGGACTGGCAGAAGGGGTATCAGAAGTGGGATTTGAGGGTGTGCTGAGGGCGGGAGCGGCTCCCAAGGGGCCTTGGACGCTGAAGGCTTCCAGATCGCGTCGGAGGTTTGGATAGGAAACTGAATGTGGCGATAGTTTTGACTGAAGTCTGTTTGACTGCAGGGGCTGTGGGAGCTCTGGAGGCGAATGCACGGACACTTAATGACTCTGAAGGGATTCTCTTTTTGCTTCTTTTCTTTGACTGTAATGGGTGCCGGGAAATTTCTGCTGCTGGGTGAATCTTTGCCTTTATGGCAAACTAACTGCAGTTTTGTGTAATATTATTTCATGCCATTTTTAGCAACTTTACAGCTGTGATACTGTTGGAAAACAATGAATTTCAGTGTCATGTTTCATGGCAATAAATTCTGATTCTGATATTACATCTGAAAAAACACACAAATGCTGGAGAAACTCAACAGGTCAAACCATGCCTTTATGTAGCAAAGGTAAAGATACATCCCTGTTTCGGGCTACATAAGGGCACGGTTTGACCTGTTGAGCTTCTCCGGCATTTGTGTGTTTTTTCACTTAACCATGGTGTCAACGGAATCTTGTGTTTTACCTCTGCTATTACATCTGTTTTATTACTTGACAATAAAAGAAACTTGAATCGTGAAGATATACCACTTTAATTTGCAACCCACCCCTTCAACTGCAGTGGGGCAAGTCTTCAGGACACTTGCGCATGGCTGTCTGTCGGCAGAGAGTTCAGAGAGAGAGTGTTTCTGGTGCTTTGCAGCCTAAATCCAAGAGGGCCACCTGACAAGAACTTTAACTGTGCTGTAACAGATTTGTGTTAACCGTTAATTTAATGTTATTTCTTTTATTTTAAAAAAATCTTAATAAATTATAGAGTTAAAATATTGTATCTCTATTTTTAGTAAGTTAGCAGTGGGTTGGTACAGGGTCATACACAGGTCACAGCACATTTATAGAGAACTAATATTTTCTGAGAAGAGGGTTCATTCTTGGAGTCGAAGTGTCTGGGATAGACAGAGCTAATGGATTTCAAGTGGGTCTTAATTATTCAAGAACTGCTGAGGAAGCCGTCTTCTTTTAATCAAAACCAGTTAAGCCTCTCATTTGAGTATTTTATTTAATCATCATATATAATAAACAATAATAAAACACAATATTAACAAATATATGATGAAAATATATATATCAAAAAACTAGAAACAAAAAACCTTCTAAAACCCTTCCTAAACCTAATCTAATCCCATAACTAACATACAGAATATCTTGACTACATATTGATCGATTCAGATGACACTCAAGGATCCCCAAAATATCACAAAATTATTATTCATTCAGGGAAAACTTCTCTGCTCAGGCGAATTCACCAAAATAAATGATAATTTTAACCTCATAATTCTAGCATATGGGCTCTAAATGTGTAGAAATAAGAAATATTTACTGCTCAAATTATAGGTCATTGTTTCTAAAGGAATACAACTCTGAATCTCGGTGTGCCATCTCTTTAATGTTAATGAAACATTGGATTTCCACATTACAGTGATACACTTCCTTGCTATTACTAAAGCTAACAATAAATTTTAATTGAGAATCTGACAACAATAATTTAGGACTAACACTTTCAAAATTTCCTAACAACAATAATTCAGGGCTTAACAGAAAAATCACTCCAGTGATTCATTGCAAAAATTTACTAACAGAAACCCAGAAAGAATTAACCATGTGGAATGTTAAAAGTTCCAATTTCTTTTCCACATCTAAAGCATTGATCTGATAAATTTGATCTCCATCTACTCAATTTCTGAGGTGCAATATAGAATTGGTGTAGACAATTATAGTGGAGGAATTTATATCTTACATTGATGGTATTAGAGGACATAACTTCTTTACATAGACTTTGCCAATCCTGCTATTGCCGTGTCTAAATCTTGTTCTCACTTTCTTTTGAAATAGATAAACCTACTTTAGGTGTTTGTTCTTGTAACAAAAAATACGCAATTGAAATAAGTTTTTTAGTCATTCCATCAACTATAATTTGCTCAAAATTTGAAGGATATTTTAAAACCATTTCTGATCCTTATTTCTCTCTTAAATAAGCTCTCAACTGAAAATAACAGAATAACATATTACGAGGATTATCATATTTAACTTTTAATTGATCAAAAGACATCAATCTACCTTTATCATCACCATCTGCCAATTTTGAAATTAATTTATTGTTCCATATATCTTAAAAAGTTAACTTTTGAAAAAAGTAAAAAAAAGATTAATTAATGGCATTTTTAATGAAAGAAGATTTCCATCAGTTTCTAACTTAACTTTGTTCCAAATATTAAGCAAATGTTTTACTATCGGAGCATCTTTATCTGTTGAAATAGACTTTGGCTCCCATTTATTTAAACTCATCTGGTATAATGTCCACCCAAGATGGCTTAGTTCTTACAAACAGGGAGACTAAATATCTTACTTGAGCTGCCTTATAATAATTTTTAAAGTTAGTAAGTTGTAGTCCCCCTTGTTCATATTTCCATGTTAAAGTTTCTCATGACTTCCTTACCATTTTTCCTTTCCAGAGAAATTTCATAATTTGTTTATTTAAATCTTGGAAGAAAAAAATTTCAGGTATAGGTAAGGTTTGAAATAAGTATTGATTTATTGGAAATATATTCATTTTAATAAAATTAACTCTTCCAATTAATGTAATAGGTAAATTTACCCATCTTTTTAAATCTTCCCCTATCTTTTAAAATGTTGGGATATAATTTAATTTATACAAATTTTTCAAATTATTATCAAAACATATCGCGATATTTAATCTTTTTTGTCCATTTAAATTGAACTTTTTGTCGACATTGTGAATAGTCTCCTTTTACCAATTCCATTACTTCACTTTTATTTCAATTATTTTATACCCTAAGATTTTCCCATATTCTAATAACTGACTATAAAATCTTGGTAATGATAATTGTGGTTGAGTTAAATAAACTAATACATCATCAGCAAATAAACTAATTTTATGTTCAGTCTGATTTATTTCGAACCATTTCAACAGTTGGCCATCTCAAAATTTTTGTGCGAGAGGTTCGATAGATAAAGCAAACAAAGCTGGTGATAAAGGACATCCCTGCCTACTAGATCTAGTTAAATTAAAAGACTATCTATCCATTTGTTATTACCTTAGCTTTAGGATTTCTATATACTGCCTTAATCCAATTTATAAAATTTACACCAAACCCAAATTTACTTAAAACTTTAAATAGGAAAATCCCATTCTAACCCATCAAAAGCTTTTTCTGCATCTAAAGCTACACTCAAATTTTCTTTCTTCTGTAAAAAATGAATTATACTTAATAACCTCAATATATTTCCCAAAATTTGTCTATTTTTACAAAATCCATATTTATCAATTCAGGAAGATGCTCATTAATCCTATTCGCTAACACCTTTGCTCTAATTTTATAATCAACATTTCATAACAATAGAATCAATAAATCTTTAAATTCTTTATAAAATACAGCTGTAAACCCATCTTCTCCTAGATATTTATTATTTTGTAAACTATTAAGTGCATCATAAACCTTTTGTTCAATAAAAGAACCATCTAAATCATCTTTACCTTCTTGAGCTAAATTTGGTACTAACAATTGTGACAAATATTCTCTATAGCCTCCTCATCAAGTAATGATTCAAATACTTAAATACATAATTGATTCATAGAAACATAGAAACATAGAAAATAGGTGCAGGAGGAGGCCATATGGCCCTTCAAGCCTACACCGCCATTCATTATGATCATGGCTGATCAGTACCCAGTTCCTGCCTTCTCCACATACCCCCTAATCCCCTTGGCCACACGGGTCAAATCTAACTTACACTTAAATATTAACAGGGAACCAGCCTCAACTACTTCCTGTGGCAAAGAATTCCACATATTTATTACTCTCTGAGAGAAGAAATTTTTCCTCATCTCAGTCCTAAAAAAATTCCTCCTTATCCTTAAACTATAGTCCCTGGTTCTGGTTTTTCCCAGCATTAGAAACAACCTTCCTGCATCTAGTCTGTCTAAACCCTTAAGAATTTTATAAGTTTCTAAATTCCATAGAATACAAGCCTTGTCTATCCAACCTTTCTTCATATACGAACCCCTCCATCTCCAGTATCAGCCTAGTGAACCTTCTCTGGACCCCCTCCATTGCAAGAACATCCTTCCTCAGATAAGGTGGCCAAAACTGCACGCAGTACTCCAGGTGTGGTCTCACCAAGGCCCTGTACAGCTGCAGCAGGATCTCCCTACTCATGTACTAAAATCCTCTCGCTATGAATGCCAACATACCATGTACAGCTGCAGCAGGATCTCACTACTCCTATACTCAAATCCTCTCGCTATGAACGGCAACATACTATTTGCCCTCCTCACCACCTGCTGCACCTGCACGCCCACTTTCAATGACTGATGCACAGCAACACCCAAGTCTTACTGCATCTCCCCTTTACCTAAACAGATACCATTTAAATAATAATACTCTTTCCTGTTTTTACCTCCAAAGTGGATAACCTCACATTTCTCCACATTATACTGCATCTGCCACATCCCAGCAGTCGCCTAACTTGACCAAATCACCCTGCAATCTCCTAGCATCCTCCACACAGCTAACCCTGCCTACCAACTTCATATCGTCTGCAAATTTCAAGATTCTGCTATCTATTCCCATATCTAAGTCATTGATATATATCATAAACAACTGCGGCCCCAGCACTGAACCGTGCGGTACCCCACTAGACACTGGCTGCCATTCTGAAAGGAATCCATTTATTCCTACTCTTTGCTTCCTGTCAATCAACCAATTCTCTATTCACCTTAATATCATACCTCCTATACCATGCTCTTTAAGTTTGCATGCTAGTCTTCTGAGCAGAACCTTATCAAGTGCCTTACAAAAGTCCAGATATACCACATCTACTGGTTCTCCCCTATCCTCAAAAAACTCTATTAGATTCGTCGAACATGATTTCCCCTTCACAAAACCATGCTGACTCTGTGCGATGATACCACTACTTTCCAAATGTACTGCAAATTGCATCTTTAATAACCAATTCTAGCATTTTCCCTACTACCGATGTCAGGCTAACTGGCCTGTAGTTTCCCAATTTCTCTCTCCCTCCCTTCTTAGAGTGGGGTGATGTTGGCCACCCTCCAATCCTCAGGAACGAATCCTTTGCAGTTTATATATTATTTCATTATTATTCTGTTGATTTGCATTATTTGTTCTAGAAGATTGTTCTGCTTTTAATTGACAAGCTAAGACTTTATGTAAATCTTTTCCTAATTCATAATATTTCTGGTTAGACCATAATATCATTTTCTCTGTTCTATACGTTAACATTATACTACTGTAATGGATAAATATTGGGAGAATTTGGCAAAATTTAGAGTAAGGTTACATACATACACACATTTTAAAACAGATCTTATTTGAAAGACTGAAGAATTCATATTCAGTAACATTGCAGGATCTTTTTGGAGACTTTTATGTACATTTCACAAGTAGGTGCTAATTGAAATGACATCATGAAAGAATAGCCATTGTTTTGGAGCAGACAAACTGGCTACAAGAAAGGTAACACCTGGGTTTTGTTTATCTCAGCTTGACCAAGAGAGGAGAACTCCTGTAGTTTACTGAAGAAGGTGGGGATTTTTGCAAGTGAGAAAGTCATATGGGCTTTCTGGCAGTCTCAGTTGGAGTGAGAGAGAGAGAGGGAGAGAAGACAAGCCCTCTCAGCTAGTGTGCGTGTCACTGAAAGAGACTGAACAGTCATGGCTGAAACAAGCCAGGAAGAGCTGGTTGGAAACAGAAACTTCCAGAGCAGTGGATGGCTGGAAGTGCTATCTGTTTGATGTTTATCTTGGAATAAGTGGAACAGAAAGGAACTCTGTAGTACCTGAAAGAAAGAGGTTACCATCTGGAAAACCCTGATGGGGCAAGTTTCATCAGTGAGACATTGAGGTGACTAATGGTGATACCTTAGTTGTGGAAATCCTGAAACAACAAATCTCTCTCTGCAAACCCTACAAGAACCTTGCTGAGTGATAAACATTTACCTTTTGAGCACCAATGCCTGGTGAACTTTATACATGTTAAATTCAGTGCACAGTATAAGAACTGCCTGCATCCAGAGAACTTGGAAGAAGGAGAAGTGAGATTGAACGGTGAACCAAAGAACTTTTCTTAAATTTACACACACATTGCATATATGCACATTTAGAATTAGAAAGGGGTTAATTTGGGTTAGTTAAGTATAGAGATAAATTAAAGTTTGATTCTGTTTTCATGATTAAAGATAATTAAAAATAACTTGTTTAAATAACTACTTGTCTTGGTGAATGTCTATTGCTGATGCGTCTTGGGGTCCTTTGGGCTCGAAACATTTTATTGTAGTTCTTATTAACTAAACTTCTATATTTATCCTCAGAAGATAATTTTTGAATTTATTTTTCCAATAATTTTACTTCCTTTTCCAATTTATCTAATTCTCCATATATTCCTTTTTAAGTTTTGAAGAGTGACTTATCGTTTGTCCTCTTAAAGAAACTTTCAACGCATCCCACGTCATATACATATTTTCTGTTGAATGTAAATTGGTACCACAGAACAATTGAATATGTTGTCTTATATTTTTTTAAATCTGGCTTTTTCAACAATAAAGACTTTAATCTCCATCTATAGACTGCCACATTGACCACCGCCATTGATATCGCCTCAAACAGTGCATCTTGGTGCCTCACAGTTCGGCGGGCAGCAACCTCCTTTGAAGAAGACCACAGAGCCCATCTCACTGACAAAAGACAAAGGAGGAAAAACCCAACACCCAACCCCAACCAACCAATTTTCCCCTGCAACCGCTGCAACCGTGTCTGCCTGTCCCGCATCAGACTTGTCAGCCACAAACGAGCCTGCAGCTGACGTGGACATTACCCCTCCATAAATCTTCGTCCGCGAAGCCAAGCCAAAGAAAAAAAAGACTGAGTGTTGTTTTTCAGAAAATTCCAAATTAATCAACAGTGAAGAATGATCAGATAATATTTTTGTTTTATAATCAACAAGCAGAACTCGATTGATTTTGAGCAGAAAGCAAGAAAAAGTCAATTCTAGAATATGTATCAAATCTACTAGAATAAAAAGAATAATCCCTATCCTCAGGATGCATCCTTCTCCATATATCAATTAAGATAGAGTCTTTCATTAAGCATAGCAATATTTTAGCTGGCTTTGACTTAACTATAGTTCTCAATTATCTATCCAACAAAGGTTCGAAACAACAAATTAAAATCACCACTTACTAAAATATTTTCATGGACTTCTACTAAATTCAAAAAAGTATCATAGAAATTTTTGATCATCTGTATTAGATGTATAACCATTTAATAAAGTCCACTCCTCAGAAAATATCTGAAAATTTACCATTACCTACCTTCCCACCAGATCTGTAGTTACACTTTGGATTTTAACTGGTAAATTTTTCTTAAATAAAATTGCCACCCCTCTAGCTTTAGAATTGAATGTAGAAAAAAATCTATCTGATCTTCCCAATTTTTTTTTAATTTCAAAGTTCATTTTCAGTTAAATGAGTCTCTTATAAAAAGGCAATATCTACTCTTAATTTCTTAATATGAGTTAAAATCTTCTTTCTTTTTATTGTTCCATTCATCCCATTAATATTAAAACTCAAAATCTTAACTGTTTTACTCATTGTTTTTAATGTATATATTTCAAAAAAAATCATTATCAGTCACTCATATCCAGGAAGAATTTCCACAAGTTAATCTGGTTTCAGGTATCAGGGTCTGCAATTCGTAAACATAAAATTTATTCAGAGTAAAAACATTGTAAAAAAAATTATTATATAAAAAAAGAATAAAATAAACCCACCACCCCCAAAAATGCCAGAGATTCTAACATTTGAAGTATTGTGTACAGATGTGATGTTGTTGAAGAGGGTGCAGAGGAGATTTACCAGGATGATTCCTGGAATTCAGGAGCGGGCATATGGAGAGCGCTTGGCAGATCTTGGGTTATATTCATTGGAGTATAGGAGAATGAGGGGGATCTCATAGAGACATTTTGAATGTTCAAAGGTTTTGACAGAGTGAATGTGGATAAGATGTTTCCTTTGATGGGTGAATTGAGGATCTTTAAAGGCAGTGGAGATTTTTTTTCAAACTTTTTTCCTTCTACAGCATGTGATAGTACAGATTCTATCACCAATGTGTATATGGGTATATGTACAAATGGTAGTGTAGGATGACTGTGATTGGCTGAGAGTGTAGCCACACCTAGATTCTATCACCAATGTGTCTATGTACAGATGGTAGTGAAGGATGACTGTGATTGGCTGAGAGTGTAGCCACACCTAGATTCTATCACCAATGTGTCTATGTACAGATGGTAGTGTAGGATGACTGTGATTGGCTGAGAGTGTAGCCACACCTAGATTCTATCACCAATGTGTCTATGTGTATATGTACAGATTGTCGTGTAGGATGACTGTGATTGGCTGAGAGTGTAGCCACACCTAGATTCTATCACCAATGTGTATATGTGTATATGTACAGATTGTCGTGTAGGATGACTGTGATTGGCTGAGAGTGTAGCCACACCTAGATTCTATCACCAATATGTATATGTGTATATGTACAGATTGTCGTGTAGGATGACTGTGATTGGCTGAGAGTGTAGCCACACCTCGATTCTATCACCAATGTGTATATGTGTATATGTACAGATTGTCGTGTAGGATGACTGTGATTGGCTGAGAGTGTAGCCACACCTCGATTCTATCACCAGTGTGTATATGTACAGATGGTAGTGAAGGATGACTGTGATTGGCTGAGAGTGTAGCCACACCTAGATTCTATCACCAATGTGTCTATGTACAGATGGTAGTGTAGGATGACTGTGATTGGCTGAGAGTGTAGCCACACCTAGATTCTATCACCAATGTGTCTATGTGTATATGTACAGATTGTCGTGTAGGATGACTGTGATTGGCTGAGAGTGTAGCCACACCTAGATTCTATCACCAATGTGTATATGTGTATATGTACAGATTGTCGTGTAGGATGACTGTGATTGGCTGAGAGTGTAGCCACACCTAGATTCTATCACCAATATGTATATGTGTATATGTACAGATTGTCGTGTAGGATGACTGTGATTGGCTGAGAGTGTAGCCACACCTCGATTCTATCACCAATGTGTATATGTGTATATGTACAGATTGTCGTGTAGGATGACTGTGATTGGCTGAGAGTGTAGCCACACCTCGATTCTATCACCAGTGTGTATATGTGTATATGTACAGATTGTCGTGTAGGATGACTGTGATTGGCTGAGAGTGTAGCCACACCTCGATTCTATCACCAGTGTGTATATGTGTCTATGTACAGATTGTCGTGTAGGATGACTGTGATTGGCTGAGAGTGTAGCCACCCCTAGATTCTATCACCAATGTGTATATGTGTCTATGTACAGATTGTCGTGTAGGATGACTGTGATTGGCTGAGAGTGTAGCCACACCTAGATTCTATCACCAATGTGTCTATGTACAGATGGTAGTGTAGGATGACTGTGATTGGCTGAGAGTGTAGCCACACCTAGATTCTATCACCAATGTGTCTATGTGTATATGTACAGATTGTCGTGTAGGATGACTGTGATTGGCTGAGAGTGTAGCCACACCTAGATTCTATCACCAATGTGTATATGTGTATATGTACAGATTGTCGTGTAGGATGACTGTGATTGGCTGAGAGTGTAGCCACACCTAGATTCTATCACCAATATGTATATGTGTATATGTACAGATTGTCGTGTAGGATGACTGTGATTGGCTGAGAGTGTAGCCACACCTCGATTCTATCACCAATGTGTATATGTGTATATGTACAGATTGTCGTGTAGGATGACTGTGATTGGCTGAGAGTGTAGCCACACCTCGATTCTATCACCAGTGTGTATATGTGTATATGTACAGATTGTCGTGTAGGATGACTGTGATTGGCTGAGAGTGTAGCCACACCTCGATTCTATCACCAGTGTGTATATGTGTCTATGTACAGATTGTCGTGTAGGATGACTGTGATTGGCTGAGAGTGTAGCCACCCCTAGATTCTATCACCAATGTGTATATGTGTCTATGTACAGATTGTCGTGTAGGATGACTGTGATTGGCTGAGAGTGTAGCCACACCTAGATTCTATCACCAATGTGTATATGTGTATATGTACAGATTGTAGTGTAGGATGACTGTGATTGGCTGAGAGTGTAGCCACACCTAGATTCTATCACCAATGTGTATATGTGTATATGTACAGATTGTCGTGTAGGATGACTGTGATTGGCTGAGAGTGTAGCCACACCTCGATTCTATCACCAGTGTGTATATGTGTCTATGTACAGATTGTCGTGTAGGATGACTGTGATTGGCTGAGAGTGTAGCCACCCCTAGATTCTATCACCAATGTGTATATGTGTCTATGTACAGATTGTCGTGTAGGATGACTGTGATTGGCTGAGAGTGTAGCCACACCTAGATTCTATCACCAATGTGTATATGTGTATATGTACAGATTGTCGTGTAGGATGACTGTGATTGGCTGAGAGTGTAGCCACACCTAGATTCTATCACCAATGTGTATATGTGTATATGTACAGATTGTCGTGTAGGATGACTGTGATTGGCTGAGAGTGTAGCCACACCTAGATTCTATCACCAATGTGTATATGTGTATATGTACAGATTGTCGTGTAGGATGACTGTGATTGGCTGAGAGTGTAGCCACACCTAGATTCTATCACCAGTGTGTATATGTGTATATGTACAGATTGTCGTGTAGGATGACTGTGATTGGCTGAGAGTGTAGCCACTCCTACTGTGAGGTCTTAAAGGATTGCTCCTAACCAGACCAGGTCATTCTGGACTGGTCGGCCTACTTGTGATATCCTCCAGTCTTTTATTTAATAAAAGCATTGGTTTGGATAAACAAGTCTTTGCTTCTTTCGACAAACATTACACAGCATGCATGCTGAACTCCTTGTGCATGTGTGATACAGTTTTAATTTTTCCAGCGACGCCATCTTTGCGGAGTGTCAGTGGGATGGCTCCGGAAGATGGTCACGCACCAGGGCAGTCTCCAGCGGATCTGGATCGAACTTTGACAGCTTGCCTCAAGCACAAGGTAGGCCCAAATTCTCTCTCCTTTCGATCATCCTGTTTTTCTTTTGGTGTGGTCTTTGAAACTTTTTCCTTCTTCTGAGATATCTTTTTTTCTTGCTGGTAAACACTTTAAAGTAACTTTAAATTAGTTTTTGTAACTTCAACTTTCCTTAATATGTAGTCTTTTTAATTAATCCCTTGGAGTTGGTAGGGTGCATGGTGTTCCTCATAACATCATATGATCCCCACCCACTTATAACCATATAACCATATACAGCACAGAACAGGCCAATTTGGCCCTACTAGTCCATGCCGGAACAAATTCCCACCCTCATAGTCCCAATGACCAGCACCTGGTCCATACCCCTTCAATCCTCTCCCCTCCCTGTAATTATCCAGTCTTTCCTTAAATGTAAATAACATTCCTGCTTCAACCACCTCTCCCAGAAGCTTATTCCACATCCCAACCAGTGACATCCTAAATATCTGTTAATGGCCCCACTATCTGTGTCCTTGGGAATATTTTGTCCGGACCCGGAGATTTGTCCACCTTTATCTCTTTTAACACAGCCATCACTACCTCCTCAGTTATCCTTATATGATTCATTTCCCACTGCCTCTCCACTGGACTCAGGTACCACTATTTTTCTTTACTTCAACTGGTTCAATACTTTTCTCCCTAGTGAATACTGAGGCAAAGAAATCATTCAAAATTTCCCCCATTTCCTCAGACTTCTCACTCAGCTTACCCTCGCTATCTACAAGGGGTCCAATTTTATCCCTCACTAATCTTTTACTTTTAATGTACCTATAGAAACCCTTTGGATTTATTTTTACTCTGCCTGCCAAAGCCTCTTCATGCCTCTTTTTGGCCTTTCTAATTTATTTCTTAAGATTTTTTCTACACTCCTTTTAGTCCTCTTTCAAATTCTCAGCACCCTGCTGTTTATACCTCTTGTACACCTCCCTCTTTCTCCTAACCAAATTTCTAATATTCCTCAAAAACCAAGGCTCTCTATGACTTCCAGCCTTTCCTTTGATCCTTACTGGGACATATCTGTACTCTCAAAATTTCTTCTTTGAATATTCTCCATTTTTCGTTTACATCCTTTCCTGAAAAATCATGTCCCACTCAATACTCTCCAAAGCCATTCTCATTCCTTCGAAATTTGCTTTTCTCCAATCCAGAACCTCAACTTTAGGCCCTTCTTTGCTATTCCCTAAAACTACCCTAAAACTAATAGAGTTGTGATCACTGGACCCAATTTGTTCACCAACATTAACCTCAGACACCTGACCTATCTCATTCCCTAACAGGAGATCCAGTATTACACTGTCTCGAGTCGGTTCCTCTACGTATTGATTAAGAAAACTATCTTGCACACATTTGACAAACTCTAGCCCATCTAGCCCTCTTACTGTATGGGTATCCCAATCAATGTGAGGGAAGTTAAAATCTCCCATGATCACTATGTTTATTACACACATATGCTATCTCCTTACAAATTTGTTCCCCCAATTTTCTTGGCCCATTTGGTGGTCTATAATATACTCCTATTAGTGCCCTCATGCCTCCTCCACCCCTCAATTCCACCCAAACAGCCTCACTGGACGATCCCTCCAAACCATCCTGCCACCTCATGGCAGTAATGTCCTCCTTAACAAGCAGAGCAACTCCTCCCCCTTTTTTATTTTACCCCCTGTTCTATCACATCTAAAACATTTGTATTCTGGAATATTTAGTTGCCAGTCCTATCCCTCCTGTAACCAGGTCTCACTAATTGCCACAACATCATGATTCCAAGAACCAATCCATCCTCTAAGCTAATCTACCTTGTTCACTATGCTTCTTGCATTAAAGTACATGCACTTCAGAGAATGACCCTCACATATATTCCCTTTTCTACCTTTTACCTTAACCTCCATCCTTCCTTTGTTATCTTTATCATTCTTAACTAGGTGGCCATGCACCCTAGACACTGCTCGCAAACTCTGCTCCCACCCCCCGCCAAACTAGTTTAAACCCTCCCCCACAGCTCTAACAAATCTGCTTGCCAGGATATTGGTCCCCCTCCAGTTCAAGTGGAGTCCGTCCCTTTTGTACAGGTCTGACCTGTACAAAAGAGATCCCAATGATCCAAAAATCTTATCCCCTGCCCCCTGCACCAACTCTTTAGCCACGCATTCATCCTCCACATCCTCCTATTACTACCTTCTCCAGCATGTGGCACTGGCAGAAATCCAGAGATTACTACCTTAGAGGTCCTGTTTTTTAACTTCCTGCCTAATTCTACGTATTCCTGTTTCAGGACATCATCCCCACTTCTAACTAAGTAATTCGTCCCCACATGGACCACGACTTCTGGCTGCTCACCTTCCCCTTGCAGAATTCTGTGAACTCGATCAGAGATATCCCAGACCCTAGCACCATGGAGGTAACAGACCAACCTGGATCCCCGATCTCATCCAACAAACCTCCTATCTGTCCCTCTGACAAGTGAGTCCCCAACCACAATTACCCTGTTCTTATCCTTCCTTCCCTTCTGAGCCTCAAGGGCAGCCCTTGTGCCAGAGACCTGACCCCCACGACTCATCCCTGATAGGCTGTTCCCCCCAGCAGTATCCAATGCTGAATACATGTTGATGAACGGCACTTCCACAGGGGTACTCTGCACTGGCACTCTCCCTCCGTTTCTCACAGTCACCCAATTCCCTGACTCCTGCCTTCTAGGGGGTGACTGTCTCCCTGTAACTCCTCTCTATCACTGCCTCTGCTTCCCTTATGATCCTCAGTTCATCCAATTGCAACTCAAGCTCCCTAACATGGTTGCTCATGAGTTGCAATTGGATGCACCTTCTGCAGGTGTAGTCGTCAGGAACAGCTGTGCTGTCTCCGACTTCCCACATCCCACAATTGGAGCATTTGACTACCCCAACTGACTCCATTACCTCCTTTCTTAATATATATATACATATATATATATATATATATATATATATATATATATATGTATATATATGTTATTTAAAAGAAAAACTAAACAAATAATACTAAAAGCCTAACCAAAAAGGAGACCTTGCCACACAGGGAGCTCCTTCTTAGCCCCTGCTCACCGAAGTTCCTCGAGCCAAAGTCTCAAGTCTCCACTCCACTCCCTCACCTTTCACTCCTTTTATAGGCCTTCAGGCAATTTACTCACCCCTTTAGTAGTCTCTCTTTGCCCCTCCTCCAACGGTCACCTTGGGAATGCCAACTCTGCTGTCCTCAGAGCAGCAGCAGCCCGATCCAACCAAGCCTGTGAAGGTAAGTCAAAGATTTAAATACTCACCCCTCTAGTAGTCTCTCTTTGTTCCTCCTCCAATGGTCACCTTGAGAACGCCAACTCTGCTGTTCTCAGAGCAACAGAGATGTCGTCAAATGTCGTCAGAGGTTGTTATGGATATGGAATGGTTTTGAAAAATGAACAGAATTTTGGTAGAAATAAAATAGAGGGTCAGTGGTTTCCAAGAACTGGGACTCACCTCACCCATGATGGATGATTTGGAGAAATATATTACCGAATTCAGACATTTTGAGTTTAATTTTAGATCAGTTCAGCTTGGAATTCACAGAAGTCAAAACCCTGTGACATACAGGGGTTGAAACATTATGAAAGACAGAGTTGAGTTACAGTTGTGTGTTACTCCTGGAAGAAGGGGAACACAGAATCAGTGGCTTTTGAATTAATGAAGACCACTTTGCTGTCTCTTTGAAAAAGAGGACAGAATTCTACTGGGTCTATTTTTGTGCTTGGCCACTTTGTTTAACCTTTGCCTGGTTTTTGACTTCATTGTAGGAGAAGATAACCACAGTTGTTTAACCCTCATCTGGGTTTGTGAATTCATCGTGGAACAAAATAACTACATTCGCAGTCTTTGAGAAGATGGCAGATTCTTCGAGTGGAAAACATAATTGTGAGTAAAAGAGGCCTGTGGATATAATGTTTAAAAGTGCTTTATAATTATTTCTGAACTGAGAATTTAAGACTTCAAGCATGACTAAAATGATGCTGAAGTTTTAAAGACTGACTTTGTAGAATGGGACTTTGAATTAGCACACACACATACATCTCCATTTTCCATTTGCACATAGTGGGGTTAAGTTTAAAGAAAGTTTAGAGCAGGGGTGTCAAACTCAAATTCACAGAGGGCCAAAATTAAAAACTTGGACTAAGTCGTGGGCCAAACTAAATATTTATTGAAAATTTTCAACAACATCTGCATGTTTTCTCTTATTTCAACATATGTAATGTTAAACTTTTTCTTATTAAAATAAATGTTTAATAATAGTTTTGGTTAAACTCTTTCCAGAAGAAGCATTAACAAATGAGAAATAAAATATTCAATAAATAATATTTCTCTATCTCCTTTAAGCTCCTTTTAAATGTATTTTTTTTCACAAGCCAACAAGTCAAAAAAATAATAACTTGCTTCAATGACGAACAGGTTTGTCTTTTAAAATGATGAACATATAGTCTGTCTCCCACCTGCCTTGAAAGGTCCTGTTTTCTGTCTTTCATTTGGCCATTTTTCGTAAGGGGTTTATTGCACGTGAGTTTGGCGACAGGTCGCAGATGCTAATGTAAGTAAAGAGAGGAGGTGGGGGTGATTAGCGGGCTGACGGGCCGGCGCCAACGCATTTGCAAAGCATTCTGGGATTTGTAGTATTAGCTGTCCATGTGCTATACTGGCGCGGCGGCCCGCGGGCCAGCTCTAATACATATTTGATATGATCTTGCGGGCCAAATATAATTATATCACGGGCCAAATTTGGCTCGCGGGCCTGAGTTTGACATGTGTGGTTTAGAGATAAGTAAGAAATGTTATGTTATTAATAGTTTAATAAAAACTATCATTTTGAATTTGCCATTGTTGGTGAATTTTCCATCGCTGCTCCTGTGTTAGTGCTAACAAAGTCTCTTTAGTACCAAACATAATTAAAAGGGTTGTTAGTGCGTAACAGTGCCACTTTGCATTGAATTAATGCAGCAAAGACAGGTCCCACAAACAACTTGGCAATTGTGTCCGAGTGAGAAAACGGGAAAGTATCAGATTATGAATTGGGGTGAAGGCCCCTGCATTTCTTTTACAAATAGCACAATAGGATCTTGAACCTAATGAATGGGAATGAAAGCATCACGCCCAAGATGCGGCAGAACAACATACCAAAGTTTCAGCCTCAGTTTCACATTCAAGGTGAGATTTATAAAATCCCCTAACTCCCCGATTCACTGCCTAAAACGGTCTCCACTTTCACAGTAGCAAGCAATACAAGGCAATTTTTTTTTGTTTTGGACAGGTCTGTGGTAGAATACGCGGGATTATTTATCTCTCCGTCTATCCTTCAAAGAAGTGTCAGCCTTGTAGCCCTCTTTGTGATTAGTGAAGAATGAAATAAAATGATTCCTTACTGCCAAGGCTATGAATGAACACTTAAAGGAGAAGAATAATGCTTTGGAAAATTTAGCTCTGAAACTGAAGAGTAATAAAACCCAGTAAAGGTTGAAAACAGTCAGCAAGTCAGACATCGTTGATGGGGTGTGAGCGTTTCAGATTTATAACCAATGTTCCAGGCCTGTGCCCTTTCTCAAGGTACCTTTGGACTTTGACAAAAGGCTCAGTCCAGAAAGCATCTTTAGCAAGACCAGCTGAGTTCCTCCAGCATTTCTGTGTTTTTAACCGCAATCCCAGTGCCTTTCGTGATTCACTTGAATGTTTCAGATTGAAGACATTTTAGCAGAGATGGAAGGAAAATATCAAGCACATTTCAGCCGATCAGTTTGCAGGTAAATAAAGGGAGAACCGTGGTTGCTGGGCAGACGTTGGTTGAAGTATACATCTGCCTGATGGTTGTAACTGCTGATCTCCCAAATGATTGATGCCTTTTCCACAGTGTAGCTATTAGATGAGGATGCAAATGGTATTATGGTTTCTGCTGAGCACTGATGGCTTGTTTTCACTCAGACAATCAGAATGCAGCTTAAATGTTGATCACCAGTGATTGTTAGGGCATCAGTAATGGATGCCTTCTAAATACAGCACTAATGTGTAATCAGTAGCAAGTGCCCCTGCTGATCTGTCTCAAGCAGTGCCCCTCTGCTCACTGTTTCATTTGTCTGAGTTCGACCTGCCATAAGACAAAGCAAGTTCCAGTCCGAATGATTCTGGAACCGAATTTTCCAGGTCATCCCTCAGGAACCCTGAGGAGGGATCTGTGGCCAGTGGCCAGCGTAGATGGGCCCAAGTCTGGCCTCTCATTCTCTCAATTCCACCTCAGGTGCTACGGAGCTGCTAAGACCGCAATATCCTGCACAATTGTAACATGACGACCCATCTCTGTACTCCATCCCCCTCCAGTGAAGGCAACCACTCCATCGGCCTTCTTCGCCACCTGCATCGCCTCCGTCAGGGGAATGACATACATTTACTTTGTGGTTTCTCTTTTCGGCAGCACCCCTCAAAACCCTGATATTTATTGTGCAAGTCCTGGCTGGGGATAACATCCCAAAATGCAACAGTGCACACTCGCCTGAGGGAAATTCCA
This sequence comes from Narcine bancroftii, assembly GCF_036971445.1. NCBI lineage: Eukaryota > Metazoa > Chordata > Chondrichthyes > Torpediniformes > Narcinidae > Narcine > Narcine bancroftii. The sequence goes on along the minus strand of NC_091474.1, from coordinate 236,788,584 downwards.
TCTATCACTCCTTTGCCCACCTTCCCAGTTGATCTATATTCAGTTGTTTGGTTCTATTAAGGCATCATAAAGCAGCTCCGTGACTAAGTGCTCACACGCATTCTGAAGTGTGCTCAACCGACGAGTGTTATGATTTGGAAGGGATGAACTCATGGGAACATGACATTATGTTTGGCCCAACAATCGTCCCAGGGGTAGTGAGGCTGAAAGGTTTAAAGCGGCTGGGTAGCTGATCCTTCTGGAGGAGTTAAAGATGTGACAAGCTGTGGTGCAGCTGTGGTGCTCCCTCTCCCCCAGCCTCCCTTACCCTCCGGCAGGCAGCCTGTGGGCTGACGGCATCTGACCTCCATAAATTCTGTGCCTTTAAGGGTTAATGATCACTGAGCACTGCACAGCAGTGTGGCAGGAATTGTGCTACATTTATCGGCCTACCCCCTCTCCACCCACCATTGCTCCCACAAGTAGTATTCAACAAGCCCCTTGAAGCATGACTCACACTAATGCTGGACACCATGTCTTTTAAAGTTCAACGAGGAAGTCTGCAGATGCTGGGATCGAGCGCCACTCAGAATTGTTTACCAACAACTGTGCAACACACAAACCTGCTGGAGAAACTCAGCAGGTCACGCAGCACCCCTAGCAAGTCAAGGGTAACCAACATTTTAGGCCAGAGCCCCTCATCAAGTACCTAAGCCCGAAACGTTGGCTACGCTTGACTTCCTACGGATGCTGCATGACCTGCTGAGTTTCTCCAGCACGTCTGTGGTAGTGGTGAGGTTGTATAAGACATTGGTGAGGCCAAATTTGGAGCATTGTGTGCGGTTCTGGTCACCAAATTACAGGACGGAGATCAGCAAGATTGAAAAAGCGCGGAGAAAATTTACTAGGATGTTGCCAGATCTTCAGGAGTTGAGTTTCAGGGAAAGATTAAACAGGTTAGGACTTTATTCCTTGGAGAATAGAAGAATGAGGGGAGATTTGATAAAGGTTTACAAAATTATGAGGGGTATAGACAGAGTAAATGCAAGTTGGCTGCTTCCACTTAGATTAGGGGAGACAATTACGTGAGGTGGTGGCTTTAGGGTGAAAGGGGAAAGGTTTAAGGGGAACATCTTCACTCAGAGAGTGGTAGGAGTGCAGAACGAGCTGCCATCTGACGTGGTAAATGTGGGCTCGCTCTTAAGTTTTAAGAATAAATTGAATAGATACATGGATGGGGGAGTTATGGAATGGGTGCAGGTCAGTGGGACTAGCGGAATGATATTTTGGCACAGACTAGAAGGGCTGAATGACCTGTTTTCAGTGATGACATTTCAAGGCATCAAAACAGATGCAAGCCCAATTCAAGAAAATCTTAACATCTCAGGCAAGTTGCAGGTGTTTCCTTTTCCTGAAGAGAAACGCAAAAAGTGTCGATGCTGGAATCTTGAGCAAAACAAAGAGAAGCTAGAGAGACTCGGCAGGTCAGGTGGAAGGAACTGGTCAGTCACATTTAAGGTTGGGACTCCTCATTGAGGCTAAAATGGGAAGGGGAGATTCCAAGGAGTGGACAAAGCTGGGGAGGGTTGAAGAGGTGATAGGGTATTGGACAAAAGGTGGGAGAGGCAGATGGGGAGAGAGATCAGTGAGAATGGGGGGGGTCGAGATGGAAACCATGGATCCAGACAGAGGTGGGGTAGTTCACCTCAAATTGTCACTCCTGTTTAACGTGGTCCAGGAGGAATATGGCGTGTTGCAGCACATTTAGGCTTGGCCCCATCCTGAAAAAGGATAAAGCCAAGGATGTGGTGCTGAGGGGAATTGAAATGGTTGGCCATTGGACGTTCAACCATAGACTCACAGACATCGTGTCGTCACTGAATTTCTGAAACTGAACTTTGAACTGCCTTCCAAGAATTGAGCCTTGAGCTGCAGTGGATTGGGGTATTCCACACACACGCCAATATATTTGCACCGAGTTTATGTTGGATAATTGTATATAAATTTAGTTAAGTTAGTTAAATTAGAGTAGGTGATGTTGCTGATGTTTTGGCTTGAAGTCATGACTTGCGCTTGACTTAGATTAAAGTGACGGAGAGTTGCGCAGGTCGTCAGCCTCACTTTCTCACTCCGGCCTATCTGGACCCAGTGGCAAGACATAGTCAAGACGACTGGAGACTAGTCAGGATGCAGTGGATGGCCAGCAGTGTTCTGTGTGTGTCTCACTGTGCCCTCTTAGCGCTCCACGACACATTGCTGAGAATCGCCTGTCTGCCCGTTGAACCAGTGATGGTCTCTTCTGCACAGTCTGCCGAATCCAGGCTTCACACGCTAGGTAGACAGGCACTGTGTGTTGTGGGTCCACGGCAGTTCTTGCGGCGTGCTCGCAAGCCTCCACACCCATTGTCGGGCATCCTCATCCGCCTTTGCAGCCATTGGGATATGTCTCCTCTTCCGCCTGTTCCGCTGTTGGGATGATCACCTAGTGGTGTAGTAACGACTTGTTTTCGCCCGCTAGCTTAAGCGGTTTCCAGGGTGTGGCACGAGGAGCCAACAAGTGAGTGATATAGGTGTTATATAACTGTTGATTAATAATTTTGCACATTAAACCATCTGGGATTATTTTTAATCTCTGCTGTTGTGTATGTAACAGTGGGTCTCAGCATCAGTCCTGCTTCTCCACTTCTTATTATCCTGCACCCCTGCAACTGATTTTCTCTTATATTCCCAGCAAGTTAGTTATCTATACTGAGGGGGTGAAATGGAGCAGCTAATTAACCTGCCAGCACAACTTTGGGATCTGGAATGCATTACCTTGTATTCAAGAAGCTACTTTTAAATCATTCTCTCCAAGACATCCTGCAGTGGGAGGGAGAGCAGCCAGAGGTCGTGGTGCACATTGACACCAATGACATAGGTGGGAAAAGGGCAGAGCTTTGAAAAAGGACAACAGGGAGTAGGGAAGGAAGTTGAGAAGCAGGGCCGCAAAGGTAGTAATCTCGGGATTACTGCCCGTACCAAGCGGACAGCGAGTGTAGGAATAGAATGAGGTGGGGGATAAATGCGTGGCCGAGGGATTGGAGCAGGGGCCGTGGGTTTAGATTTCTCGACCATTGGACCTCTTTTGGGGCAGGTGTGACCTGTACATAAAGGACGGGTTGCACTTGAATCCCAGAGAGGCCAATATCCTGGCGGGGTGGTTTGCTAAGGTTTCTGGGGACTGTTTAAACTAGAGTTGTTGGGGAGTGGCAACCGAGCTGAAGAGGCTGAGGAAGAGGCGGAAGGCTCACAAAAGCTAGGAGACAATGTGGGAGGGAGGATAGGCAAGTGACACGCTCAGATGGATGGATTGAGATATGTCTATTTTAATACAAAGGGCATTGTGAACAAAGGGGATGAAGATAGAGCATGGCTATGTACTCAGAGGAATGATGTGGTGGGCATTACAGAGACTTGGATGGCTCAGGATTGGTTGCTTCAAGTGCTGGGTTTTAGATGTTTCAGAAAGGACTGGGAGGGAGGCAAAAGAGGTCTCTGTTGATCAGAGAAAGAGTCACGGCTGCAGAAAAGGAAAACATCATGGAGGGATTGTCTACAGTGTCTCTATGGGTGGAGGTTAGGAACAGGAAGGGGTTAATAACTTTACTGGGTGTTTTTTTTAGGCCTCCCAATAGGGACAGGGGTATCAAGGAGCAGATAGGGAAACAGATCCTGGAAAAGTGTAATACTAACTGAGTTTTCGAGATGGGTGATTTTAATTTCCCAAATATCAATTGGCATCTCCTTAGAGCAAGGGTTTAGTTGGGGTAGAGTTTGTTAGGTGTGTCCAGGAAGATTTCTTGACACAATATGTAGATAAGCTTTCAAGAGGAGAGACTGTACTTGATTTGGTATTGGGATATTAACCTGGTGAGGTGTCAGATCTCTAAGTGGGAGAGCATTTTGGAGAAAGTGATTGTAATTCTATATCCTTTACAATAGCATTGGAGAGAGAAAGGAACAGACAAGTTAGAAAAGCATTTAATTGGAGTAAGGGGAATTATGAGGCTATCAGGCAGGAAATTGGAAGCTTATATTGGGAAGAGATTTTTTCCGTGGTAAGTACGGAAGAAATGTGACGAATGATCGGGGGATATTTGTGTGAAGTTCTTCATAGATACATTCCAATGAGACAGGGAAGTTATTGTAGGGTACAAAGGTTTTAATAAATCTAGTAAAGAGGGAAAGAAAAGCTTCAGAGAGTTAGGTAATGTTAGAGATCTAGAAGTTTATCAGGCCAACAGGAAGGAGCTTAAAAAGGAAATTAGGAGAGCCAGAAGAGGCCATGAGAAGGCCTTGGTGGGCAGGATTAAGCAAAAGTCATTCTACAAGTATGGGAAGAGAAAGAGGATAAGATGTGAAAGAATAGAACCTATTGAGTGTGACAGTGGGATAGTGTGTATGACATCGGAGGAAATAGCAGAGGTACCTTATTTGACTATTCACTATGGAAAAGGGTCTTGGTGAAAAGCTTGAGCATGTAGATTTGACGAGAGAGGATATGCTGGAGCTTTTGGAAAGCATCAATTTGGATAAGTCACCACAGCTGGATGAGATGTACCCCAGGCTGCTGTGGGAGGCGAGGGAGGATTTGGCTGATCTTCTGGCAATGATCTTTGAATCATCAATGGGACCGGAAGAGGTTGCGGAGGATTGGAGGTGACGGATGTTGTTCCTTTATTCAAGAAATGGAGTAGAGGTAGCCCAGGAAATTATAGACTAGTGAGTCTTAATTCAATGGGTGTTAAGTTGATGGAGAAGATCCTGAGAGGCAGGACTTATGAACATTTGGAGAGGTAGAAAAGGATTAGGAACAGTCAACAAGGCTTTGACAAGGGAAGGTGGTGCCTTTCAAGCCTGATTGACTTTTTTGTGGATGTGACTAAACACATTGATGAAGGAAGAGCAGTAGATGTTGGGTTCGTGGATTTCAGCGAGGCATTTGATAAGGTACCTCATGCAAGGCTTTTTGAGAAACTAAGGAGGCATTAGATCCAAGGGGACATTGCTTTGTGGATCCGGAACTGGCTTGCCCACAGAAGGCAAAGAGTGGTTGTAGATGGGTCGTATTCTACATGGATGTCGGTGACCAATGGTATTCCTCAAGGATGTTTTCAGGGACCCTTACTCTCCGTGATCATGGCTGATCTAATGATAGGCTTGTCTCCACCTACCACCCTTTTCCCCATATTCCTCAATTCCCCAACTATGTAAAAATATATCCAACCGTGTCTTAAATATATTTATTGAGGTAGCTTCCATCACCTTAATGCAAATTCTATAGATTCACCACACTCAGGGAAAAGCAGCTCCTCCTCATCTCCGTCCCTAAATCTACCACCCTAGGAATCTTGAGGTTAAGTCACTAGATCTAGTCTCTCCCACTAATGGAAACATCTTACCTACTTCTATCTATCATAATTTTATGTTTCTATAAGATCCCCTCTCATTTTTCTGAATTCCAACGAGTACAGTCCCAGACGACTGTATTATGACCCCTCCCCACCTTTAAAGTCACGTCTCCCCTCTGTTTGATGGTGAGGGTGTGAGGCCAGTTCCCCGTCACCCCAGCCCTTCAACCAATGCTCATACAAGGCACAAATAATCGATATCCCAATGGCTTCATTCTGGGCTGAAAGAATTCGTCCTTCTGCATCTTCACCAATTACAAAAGCAAGCTCAAGATCTTTATCGGAGTTTAGTCTCATGCTCATGCTCGGTCCCTGGCTAATCTGCTGATCGTTGTCTCATTTGTTTGGAATGCCACCTTCCCTCTTATCTGCAATGAGCCGCAAGTCCCCATTGATCACAGTCCACCTCCTGGCAGATCCGACGGATGCGAACATCTTTCCCTGCCCCAAACCTTCTGGGAATGAGCACCTTTTGACAACTTTATTAGCGTGACTGATGTTGTCTGTGGATTTTGACTGTCAGCGGAGTGATCTCCCATGGAGATCCACACAAAATCGGAATTTGAAAAAAAATTCCCTGTGGATGTTGGAACAAAATCCGAAACAAAACATGCTGAAATACTCAGTAGGTCAAGCAGCATCTGTGTTTGGAGAAACAGATAGAGTTGCAGGTTGGGGGCAAAAAAAAGGTTAAAAATCAACCCCAAAAGGGAAGGACAGATAAAATTGAGGGAGAAATAGCAGGGGTTCATCAAAATGTTATCACAGTTCTGAGTGAAGAAACATCCTACAGAAACATTAATCCTGTCTCTCTTTCCAATGAGAATTGCCTGACCGTTACATTTTAATATTTTTAAAGTTTACACATTAAAATTTTATTCACAGCATTGTAAAATTCAGCCATTTAAACCCATGCACCTAATTATACTTTAATTAACCTACAACCCCGTACATTTGGGAGAATGTGGGCGGCACGGTTGGCATAGCGGTCTGGGCACTGCCTTTACAGCGCCAGCGATCGGGACTGGGGTTTGAATCCTGCACTGATTGCAAGGAGTTTGTACATTATCTCCATGTCTGTGTAGGTTTTCCCCAGGGGCTCCAGTTTCCTTCCCCCAATCGAAATGTATTGGGGGTGTAGGTCATCTGGATGTAAATTGGGCAGCTCGACTCAAGGGGCGCAATGGCCTATTACCATCCAAAATTTAAAAAAATGTTTAAAATTTTATAAATGTAAATACAAATTTAAAATAATCCAGTCCTCCCCGGGGTAAACCCCCGCAAACACAGGGAGAACTGACAAACTCCTTACAGACAGCATGGTATTTGAACCCGTGTCCCTGGTGCAGCAATAGCGTTGCACTGGCCACTTCGCTGATTGTGCCACCCGAGCTGCGGCAACTCATCAGGTCAGGCAGCATCCATGGAGGATGATGGGCAGTCAACATTTTAGATCGGGACCAAGACTGAAGAGGGAAGTGGAGAGAAGAAGGATACAAAGAGGGAAGGAGGGAGAAAGGGCTGGGGAGTGACCAAGAGGTGACCGGGTGCCAACCAATCATTGATCTTACATGCCTCTCTTCGCTTCCAAATTTCCCAGTTCATTTTCATTCATCAGTGTTACTGGGTGCTGAATGTAACTAGTTTCCAGCTAATACTGAGATACAAACACACAAGACAAAGAGAAGCTGTATGGACACAACAGGTTAGCAGAGCAGTCAATGCCGCATTATTAAAGAGCTATTGTCCCAGCATGGTTGTAAGTTATTCTTGGGCCTGCGTAGGTTTCCTCTGGGTGCTGTAGAATCCTCCCACCCTTCAAAATGTACAGAGGTTGTAGGATAATTGATACATTTGGGTGGGACAGGTGCGTGGATTGGAAGGGCCTGCTGGTGAGCTGCACGTCTACATTTTTTTTCAAAAATATATAAATTTAAAATATAGCAGCCATTATAGATAGATGGAGGGGCAGGTAGTGTCACAGAAATGCAGATTAAGAGAATGGGCAAAGATGTGGCAAGGTTGGAAAAGTATACTTTGGTAGAAGGAATAAAAAGGGTGAACTACTATTTGGGTGGGGAGTAAATTCGGAGGTGCAAATGGTTAACCGAAAGGTTAACCTCCAGGTTGAGTCAGTGGTGAAGAAAGCAAATGCAATGATGGCATTCATATTTTGAGGGATGTGATGTGGCAGCTTTATAAGGTACTGGTGAGGCCTCACTTGGATGTGCTCGCTTTGGAGACAGTTCAGAGGAGGTTTACAAGAAGGATTGCTGGAATGAAGAGATTAGTATATAAGGATCATTTGACAACTCTTGGAGTGTCCTTGGAGTTCAGAAGAATGAGGGTGTCCTCATTTTGAATGTTAAAAGGCCTGGACAGAGTAGATGTGGAAAGGTTATTTCCCATGGTAGGGGAGTCGAGGGAAAGAGGGCACAACTTCAGGATTGAAGGGCACTCATTTAAAACAGAGATGTGGAGGCACTTGTTTGAGCAGAAAGGTGGTGAACCTCTAGAGGCAGGGTCATTGGGCAGAGATTGACAGGTACCTGAATAGTCGGGGCATCAAAGGTTATGGGGAGAAGGAAGGGGAATTGGGTTGAGTGGGAGGATAGATCAGCTCATGATGTAATGGCAGAGCAGACACAACAGGCCAAATGGCCTACTTCTTTTCCTGTATCTTACGGTCTTACGGTGTTATTTAATCTCGATAAATGGGTCTTGACCCAAAATGTTGACTGACTCTTTCCATGGAGGCTGTCTGACCTGTTAAGTCATTCGAGTTTCTCTTTGTTCACCTTACTGGACACCTTGGCTAAGCAGAATAATCCCACTTTAATTAGTTTCTACAGTTAAACTATTAATCCCAATATTAATTTATCAGCAATGCTCTTTGAAGATCCTTCAATATGTCAGACACTCATCTTAACAAATATAGGGAAACAATTTTGAACATGGAACATGGGACATTACAGCACAGTTTAGGCCCTTCAGCTCACAATGCAAACCTACTCCACAACACTTTTGTCCTTCCCTACCTCACACCCATAACCCTCTATTTTTCTAATATCCAGATGCCTATCCAAGAGTCTTTTGAATGTCCCTATTTTACCAGCCTCCACCTCCACCCATGGCAATCAATTTCAGGCACCCACCACTCTCTGAGTAAAATCCTACCCCTGACATCTCCTCTAAATTTTCTTCCAATCACCTTAAACCTTAAGACCGTGATTGGTTGAGAGGAAATTTGATGGTGGTGTACAAGACCATGATTGGTTGAGCAGAGATTCGACAGGGGTGCACAAGACCATGCAATCATGGTTGGTTCAGAGTGGATTTGACAAGGGTACACAAGACCATGATTGGTTCAGTGTGGATTTGACAAGGGTACACAAGACCATGATTGGTTCAGAGTAGATTTGACAAAGGTGCAATAGACCATGATTGGTTGAGCGGAGATTCGACAAGGGTGCACAAGACCATGATTGGTTGAGGAGATTTGACAAGGGTGCACAAGACCATGATTGGTTGAGAGGAGATTTGACAAGGGTACACAAGACCATGATTGGTTCAGAGTGGATTTGACAAGGGTACACAAGACCATGATTGGTTCAGTGTGGATTTGACAAGGGTACACAAGACAATTGGTTCAGTGTGGATTTGACAAGGGTGCACAAGACCATGATTGGTTGAGAGGAGATTTGACAAGGGTACACAAGACCATGATTGGTTCAGTGTGGATTTGACAAGGGTACACAAGACAATGATTGGTTGAGAGGAGATTTGACAAGGGTACACAAGACCATGATTGGTTCAAAGTGGATTTGACAAGGGTACACAAGACCATGATTGGTTCAGAGTGGATTTGACAAAGGTGCACAAGACTGTGATTAGTTGAGAGGAGATTTGAGAGGGGTGCACAAGACCATGATTGGTTGAGAGGAGATTCGACAAGGCTGCACAAGACCATGATTGGTTGAGAGGAGATTTGACAAGGGTACACAAGACCATGATTGGTTCAGAGTGGATTTGACAAAGGTGCACAAGACTATGATTGGTTGAGAGGAGGTTTGACAAGGGTACACAAGACCATGATTGGTTGAGAGAAGATTTGACTGTGGTATTTGCTATTGTTGCCTCAAGAATAAAGTTCTGGCTGTCTACTCTAATTAAGCCCCTCATAATCACATTCATTAAGTTATCTCTCATCCTTCATTGCTATTTGTTAAACTATAACCAAGCATTGACTATGCTGAGCCAAGAGGAACAGACAATGGCTGAATCTTGGGTTGTCTAGAGAGGTCAAACTGGTTTTATCATTTGAGAGATGAATGATACTGTTCACATTAAGCTTTGTTATAGTTAATAGCATTTTGGTGTGTGTGTTTTTTTGCGTTTATGTTTGAAGATGCATATTTATTGTCATTCAGGAATAATCGTTCCTGTGTGTTTGTGCGTTAAAGGTGCAGACATGAGGTCATGGTGGATGTGTAATCCCTGAGATTCGACAGGTTTCAGCTGGTTTAGCCTGAAAAGTCCATTTCTAAACACAAGGCCCAAACCTTTCCTTAATGAGTAGATCGAAGGCTAAGGCATCAAAGCTTTGGACAAATTAAGATTAAATGTATATAAGAGGATGGTGGCAGAAATATCCCTCTCTGCCAGATGCTACGAACATCCCCAGAACTATAATCATTGTGCAAAGCACAGAGCCATTGACAGCAATGAGGAGGATCTGCCTTTCCCAGAGAGTAGTGAATTAATAAAGGCAAATTCAATTAGTATAGACAGCCATGATAGTCCACAAGGACATGATGGGTTGAAGGGCATGCTCTCACGCTGTATAACCCCATGACCATGATACTGGCGAGAAACCCACTTGACCTCAGAACATGAATTCCACACAGACTGCATCCAAGGTCGGGATTGAACCACAGTCATTGGAGGTGTGAGGCAGCAGCTCCACCAGCTGTGTCCCTGTTCCACCATTGGTTGACAGGAGATTTGACAGAGGTTCACAAGACATGATTGGTTGAGAGGGGATTGTTTCATCTTGTATTTGTAGGTGTCAGTTCTTAGACAACACATGGATGAGGAAAAAGTTCTTTACTGTAAAGTTGTTGTAAACAGCACCATGAGGCTGGCCATGAGGCTGCAAGTCTCCATTTCAGATCCTGCATACTATGTGTCCTGTTCTGTGTCATCCCCTGGTGGCAACCAAGTCTAATCAAACAGTAAGGCATTGCTAGTTGCATTACAACCACAATCGCCATCATTACAGGGCTATGACGGCAGTGCACAAGACCATGATTGGTTGAGAGGGGATTTGATGGGGGTGCACAACACCATGATTGGTTGAGTGGAGATTTGATGGGGGTTGAACCAGACCATGATTGGTTGAGAGGGGATTGTTTCATCTTGTATTTGTAGGTGTGAGTTCTTAGACAACACATGGATGAGGAAAAAGTTCTTTACTGTAAAGTTGTTGTAAACAGCACCATGACGCTGGCCATGAGGCTGCAAGTCTCCATTTCAGATCCTGCATACTATGTGTCCTGTTCTGTGTCAGCCCCTGGTGGCAACCAAGTCTAATCAAACAGTAAGGCATTGCTAGTTGCATTACAACCACAATCGCCATCATTACAGGGCTATGACGGCAGTGCACAAGACCATGATTGGTTGAGAGAGGATTTGATGGGGGTGCACAACACCATGATTGGTTGATGGGGGTTGAACCAGACCATGATTGGTTGAGAGGAGATTTCACATGACCATGATTGGTGGCAAGATTTGGCAGGAGTGCACAAGTCCACGATTGGTTGGGAGATTTGGCAGGGGTGCACATGACCACAATTGGATGAGTTGACAGAAGTAGAAGGAAGCTGTTCCCATTAGTGGGTGGTCCAAATGGAACGGTTCAAACTTTTGGAGGAACATACCATGTGAAATCAAAGACGGGGTAGAGGAGGGATTTGGGAAGGCTATTGCAGGGTCTCTAACTGAGCTGTTGAAAATTCTTCAGCCTGCCACCTCCCCTCCCCCCCCCCTCCCCCACAGACACTGCTTGGCCCACTGAGCTGATGGAACAGTGTAACACAAGCAAAACCCATGACCCAAGAAGTTCCTCCATTGTGGTATGGGAGCAGCTCTGCATAAGATCCAAAGATGTTGACAAAGATGTGTACCCTTGCCAAATGCACACTGAACCAATCATTGTCTTCTGTACCCTTGTTAAATCCTTGTCAAAGATGTTCCAAACACAAGGTGGTGAATGCAGTCCAGAAGGTAATTAAAACTTCCCTCCTCTCCATGGATTCCATTTACATCTTCTCTTGCCTGGCGAAGGCAACTAACATAGAGTCATGCCCCAGACACACTCTCTTCTCCCATTGGGGAGAAACCTAGAATGTGAAAGCACACACAAAGACCATTTCTTACCTGCAGATATCAGGTTCCTGAATGAGCCCCACATGCTGCCCTGGCTTTGTGTTGATTAACCTTCCTTTTTGTTGTGATCCTGTTACTCTTCGCATGACTGTTTGAATGTGAGACATAACCTAATTGCCTAGCATGTTTAGTTAGCAAGGCTGTTAGCACAAAGCTATGACAGTGCTGGCCACTCAGGTTCGAACCCAGCGCTGTCTGTGAGGAGTTTGCATGGTCTCCCCGGGTATGTGTGGGTTTCTTCTGGTTTCCTTCAAAATTGTAGAGCAGTTTGCAGGTTAATCGGTTTATTTTGGGTGGCATGGCCTCATGAGCCAGAAGGGCGTGTAACCGTTTGGGATCTCTAATTTAAATGAAATATCCTGTTGGTGGGCTTGCAGAAGCCTCCTTCTCACTGTAGAAGACATTTTGTGCAAAACAAACTTAAATTTAGGGGAGGAATATGAAAGTCTGCTGACCCTGTGATTATTGTTAAAACACAATAATGCTGGATGAACTCAGCTTGCAGCGACCATTGGAGTTACGGATATATTGCCGACGCTTTGGGCCCGAGCCCTTCTTCAAGGTACAGAAAAAAAAATGAACAAAAGAAATATCATAGGGAGGAGTGCAGACTGTCTGGGCACCCTCCAACTCGATGGCATTAACCTTGACCTCTCTGGTTTCCATTTCCTCCCCCCCCCCCCCCCCACCACCCACCAGCATCTCTGTCTCTCTTCTTTGAACTACTGGTGTGATCAATTGTGAAGTATGAGCTGGTCCCTTTAAAAATAAAATCAACCTTGTGTACTTAACAACCAGCTTCTGCGTCTCTGCTTTTTAACCATTATATCTCGAAGGCCGAGCAGTTATTTGCGATGCTTTGGATTCAATATTTTCCACTAACATTTAGAACAATGCCATGCAAATGTGTGTGACAAATGTGTGTGTGAGACATGCTGCCCCTGACTTTCTTCTGATGTTCAAAGCAGAACCAGAAGTATTTTTGATGCTAGGACTACTGTTAGACGTGTGCATCTTGCTGCTCTGTGTGGATATTGTCTGCCAGGCATGCGTGAATGCAGTGAGGTGCTAGATTCCATGTGGTCTGCAGATTTAATATAAGAAATTGGCAGGGCCCGATTTGGAGTATTGGGTTCAGTTTTGGCCACCGTGCTGCAAGAAAGAAATTGTCAAGCTCGTGAGGGTGCAGAGATGTGCAGGATGATGCCAGGGCAGGGGCCTCAGGTTGAGTCAGCGAGGTCTTTATTCCTTGGCGCGCAGGAGTGTGAGGAGTGATCGCTTAGATGTTTACAGAGTTAGGATCATTTTGGGTGAGAGCCTTAAGCCCAGAGTAGAGGACTTTGTAAGGACAGGACATAGGTTTAAGTTGGGAGAGATTTAACAGGAACCTGAGGGGTAACTTTTTTTACATAGAGGGTGGTAGGTGAATGGAACGGGCTGCTGGAGGTGGTGGTTGAGGTAGGTACTATTGTAACATGTAAGAAAATATCTCATTGGACTATTCTGAAGAAAAAAACATAAACAAACTGACTGTGCAAATACAAAAACATAAATATTCAAAAATAAATAACGTACAAAGTAAGAGGCCTTAAATTAGTTTGTCATTGAGGAGTCTGATGATGGAGGGGTAGCAGCTGTACCTGAACCTGCTGGTGCGAGTCTTGTGGCACCTGCACCTCTTTCCTGATGGCAGCAGTGAGTACAAATCATGTGCTGGGTGGTGTGAGTCCTTGATGATACCTGCTGCCCTCCGACAGCACCATTCCATACAGAGAGTCTCAATGGCGAGGGGGGGGGGAAGAGTTTTGCCTGTGATGTACTAGGCTGTAGCCATTACCTTTTGCAGGGATTTCTATTCAGAGGTATTGGTCGTGATGCAGCCGGTCAGCACACTTTCCATTACCTATCAGTAGAAGTTTGCCAAGGTTAGTCTATGTTCAAGCATTTTAACAAATTAATTTGCTCAGTTTCCATTGTGAAGTTGAAATGTTTCTTTATGTTTTGCCAATGCCTTTTAACTACTGTACAAGTAGGTGACCAGAGTAAACTTCTTCCTGGACCTCACCATCAGTGCACAAGAGACTGTAGTTTGTAATCTACAAACTACGCACAATCCATAGGTGTAACCAATCCAATTTTATAAACTTATGAGTTATTCATCAGGTGACAGATTGCATGCCCCTCAGGTATAGCTGAATATGTCAATAAAAGTATCTTGAATCTTTTATTGTCATATTGTAATATTAGACGATATTGCATTTAGTCTGCAGTAAGACAGACAGATTTGCCATCAGCTGCAGTAGATGAAAACGTCTATGGGGATTGCTGCCGTCAGAGAGCAGCAGCAATCATCAAGGACCCACACCACCCAGCCCACACTCTGTTCTCAGCGCTGCCATCAGGAAAAAGATATAGGTAACACAAGACTCGCACCAGCAGGCTCAGGAACAGATGTTACCCCTCCACCATCAGACGCCTCAACAATAAATTCAGTCGGGGACCCTTACTTTTGCACTTGATTTATTTTTTTTCCTCTCTGAATTGCATTCAGTTTGCTTACATTTCTCTATTTGCTGAGATGTGTTCATTGTGTAGTTATTTTTTGCACTACCGCGAACCGGCAATTCAGCCTCGCCTGCAGAATAAGAATCTCAGGGTTGTATGTTGCAATACATCTGAAATAAATCTGCCGCCCCTTGCAGCCAGAGAAAAGGAAGCAAAAGACACTGAGCATCCCTGGATTCGCCTCCAGTGCTCCTGCAGCCTCTGCAATCCAAATCATCGGGAACCCAAGCTCTAGATCCACATAAAATTATTCATGGAAACAAAAGAAAAAGCTTTAAAAAACAACCAAGAATACGTGTGGAAATAAAAGCAGCGTTCCACAGTGCTGACCAGTGCAAGACTTTATAAACAACATTTATACACGAGGCATGCAGATTTCAGGTAGTCAATCGGGAAGTTACATCTCAATAAACTAGATATAATCGTGCAGCAGTTTTATATGCTCCAGTGTGAACTGTATCATTGATCATTCACATGGGATAAACAAACCAGCACACCAGAGACCAAACAGGATGCAAAACTGTAACTGCACTCGATAAAAGTAGCAGGGCTTTTAAGTGATCATTTGTCTTGAGTGATTGTAAGCCATCAGTTCCCCTGCAAGTAGAGGTTGGAAACAGTTAAATTTCCAGTCCTTTTTCTTTTGGTAGTTAACTAAATCACGCACAAATGCCCATTGTGTATCTATTGTTATCTGTTTATCAATACATCAGCCATTTGAACCCCTTCGATTACATTAAAGTTTATAATTATTCTCAAGCATCTGTTATTCTCCGAGTAAACTCCCTAAATTCTCAAATGCTGATTTGCCACACAGTGGAAGTCGATTCCAGCCATTTCGTTGACTGTTACTTGGGAGTGATTACAGGCAGGAATCTGCCCCTCCGCGGCACGGTTGGCATAGCGGTTCGAATCCCGCCTTGTCCACAAGGAGTTAGTAGCTTCTCCCCGTGTCTGCATGGCTTTTTCCCGGGGGGTGGGGTAGGTTAACGGGGTGTAAATTTGGCGGCCCAGACTCGTGGGCCGGAATGGCCTGTTACCGTCCTGCATGTCTAAATTTAAAAGGAACCTGTGGCATCCAATTACACCCTTCTAACCTGCCCAATCCCGATTGTCTTTGAAGGGTGGAATGAAACCGGAACACCTGGGCAAATCCCACACAAATCAAGGGGAGAATGTACAGGCTTCTTGCAGGTAGTGTTGGATTTGTGCCTTCATCGCCAGTGCTGTAATTGTTCTACACTGACCACCACACAAACCATGCTGCCGAGCAACAGATTCCTGTCTGTAATCACTCCTAAGAAACAGTTAACTAAATTACATTGCTATATTTATTTTGGCAAACGGATTAGTTTCCTGTCTCTATTATTCACCTTCAGAACTATTATTACCTATTTTTTGTACAGTATGTCTTGTTCTTAATACAGTTACTTATGGCTATGTCAAATGTGGCCAGGGTATTGAGCTAATTTGCCTGAGAGCTGCTTCATAATAGTTAATCCATCATTATCAGATTTTTGCAATTAAGTGAAGTAACACTCGAGAGGTTCACTGGTTCTATTTTGCTATTGATCCAAGTAAAGACAGATGAAAGGACAAACCTATTTTCTTTAACAACAATTACATTCTATCAGAGTAAATAATAGTTCCAAAACCAGCCAAGAAATCAAATACAAACAGTTCAACTTCTTTCAGGTTCACCATGTACCTCACCTTCGGCACAGTGGTGATCTACCATTGAGCATGAGAGGATGAAGGGAGAGTGCTCCATCATGTTGGAGCCATCCCTGGTCAAATCCTGGAGGGAGAAGAGGACATTGTGGATGAGTATCTGCAGGTCGGAACCAAAGTTGCCAGTCTCTCAGCCAGGCATAGGAGGAATGGTGCATCTCATGGAAAGCAGTGTTAAGCAGAAGCCACGCAAGAATGAGATTAAACAGCGAACTCTGCAGACATCCAGCTGTTCGGGCAGCCCAAGGAGCACGTTGAATGATCTTTTGTAAGAATTGGGGAAAAAAAGCAGAGATGAAAACTTTGAAAGATGTCGGGAAAGTGAGGTAATGCGAAGGGGGTTCATACCCTGGAAGGCCTGTGATATTTTTGGTCAACTACCTGTAGGAAAGATGGCAATAAGATTGAAAGAGGGCAGAGAAAATTCACAAGCATGTTGATGGGACTTGAGGAGCTGAGTCACTGGAAAAGGTTAAGTAGGTTTTTATTCCCTGGCATTCCAGAGAATGAGGGGAGATTCAAAATTATGCGGGGTATAGATAAGGTAAATGCAAGCAGTTTTCTTGCCACTGCAGTTGGGTGAGACAAGGGTTAAGAGGGTGGGGAGAGTGTGGAATGATATGCCAATGGATGTGGTGAATGGGGGCTTGATTTCAACATTTTAGGGATCGGGACTTGGTTGGAGGTGGGATGGGGGGGTGGTATGGAGGCCTGTGGTCCAGCTGCAGGTCGAGGGGACCAGGAGGAATAATAGCTTGGCACAGACGAGATGGGCTGAAGTATTGGTTTCTATGCTATAATGTTCACTATCATGGAGACAGGATGAGAAAAAAAATCATGCAGTTATACAGCATGGAATCAGACTCTTTGCCCCAATTCATCCATGTTGACCAAACATGCCATTTGCCTGCAATTGGCCAGGAGCCCTCCACACCTTTCCCATCCACAAACTCGTGAAGACCAACTCCTCTAGTTTCAAGAACAATTTCTTTCCAACATCCATCAGACACTTAACACCCCTCCCCCCCCCTCCCCTACCCCCTTTACATTAACCAGGGACTGCTTCGACATCACAAAAGGATTGTCTGCTCTGTTGCAAGAGTAATTCCTTTTTTTCCTCTGTCGGTTACTGTGGTAACTGTGAATATTTATTAACTACCTATCTTTCGTATTTGTTATCTATTTTTAATTTAATATATACGATTGAAGTTGTTCCCTTATGAAGTACCTGCTCAGATGCAGCAATATTTTGGTGCGTGTGACAATAAACGAATTATCTAAATGTTTGTTGTACATCACAATGGTCCCAATCTCTTCTGCTTCCTTGTTCCCTGCACACACCAACCCCTGGGTGAATAAGATTCCCCTCAGGTCCTCTTTCAATCTTTCCCATCCCACTTTAAATGCAGCGAAGGAATTACATGTAACATGAAATTATTAGAAGAATAGAGAGAGCGAAGCCAACGATGAAATATGGGAATGTGAGATACAAGGGCCAGAAATGACAATTTTCCTTGAACTCAGCACGAAGTCGAAAAGGCTACAAGAAGAGATGCAGCTTCTTGGGCTGTGTTCAATGTGGTAGAAGGAGTGAGAAGGGTAACAATAGCATTTAGGATATGTGTTGGAATAAAAGGAGCTCTAGTTGCTATGTGCAACGGTGTCATTAAGGTATTCCAGATACACCATGAATGCATATAGATAAAACTTTAAAATGTATTCTGGTTTTATCTAAATGGGTTCTAGCTATATTAAATTGTTTTAGTAACATTAAAGCATGTATTCTAAAACCTGTACAAAAATATCAGGAACATTTCAAATTCACCATAAGACATAATAGAATATTCATTCATGAATTCATGGTGATAACACATCAGTGCAGGTAGTCTTCAACTTACGACGGTGTTTGGGACCGAAGGATTGGCCATAACTCAGATTGGTGGTAAGTCAGATTCGTATGTCTTAATGAGGTGTTAAAGCAATTTTTCCAAACAACTTTCAATGAAGAATCTCAGCATATGTATCGTATCTTTTTTAAAAATTCCAGTCGAATGTGTGGGTGGACGTAACTCGCTCAGGTGGTAAGTTGAGGATTACCTGTAATACATTCTGCCAGCATGTAATCATACTGTCTTATGGCACGGAAACAGACCCTTCATGCTGACCAAGTAGACTCAATTGGTCCATATCCTCTCCTATCCATTTGAAATTAATTTTAATAAGGTGGCACAGTTACCGTTGTGGTTCACGCAATGCTATTACCGCGTAGCGGTTAGCGCAATGCTCTGTCCTGGTGCTATCCGTACAGGGTTTTGACATTCTTCTAATGTCTACATGGGTTTTGTCCAGGTGCTCCCCTTCCTCCTACCCTCCAAAAGCGTATGAGGTTAATTGAGGAATTTGGGCATCAGTGCCTTGTGGGCCAGAAGGGCCTGTTACCGGGCTCTGTCTCTAAATTAAAATTAAATTAAAGATAAAATACTGTAAATGCAAATGAATGTATTACAAATGAATGTTGGAAAAAAGTTCTTATACCTTCTTTTAATATTATAAATACATTCTCACATCACTGTATATACATGATACTCGTATCATAAATGCATGTCTGTAACTTTGCAAATGTAACAAGAGTGGTGATATATATACATATATATATATATATATATATGTATATATATATATATGTATATATATATATATAACCATTACAGTATGGAAACAGGCCATATAGGCCTGCTAGTCTGCACTGATTTAAGTGAACTCCACTAGTTCCACCTACCTGCTCCCTGCCCATAACCTTCCAATCCCCTCACATCCATGCACTCATCCAACCTCCCCTTAAATGACAAAATTAACCCTGCCGCAATCACCTCTTCCGGAAGGCCATTCCACTCAGCCACCACTTTGAGTGAAGAAGCTTCCCCTTAGGTTATTTCTAAAGTTTTTCCCCCTAACCCTCAACTTATGACCCCTCGATTCAATCTCACCTACCCTCAAGGGGAAGAGCCTATTCACATCTACCCTATCTATTCCCCTCATAATTTTAAATACCTCTATCAAATTCCCCCCTCAACTTTCAATGCTCCAATGAATAAAGACCCAATCTACTCAATCTTTCTCCGTATTCTAGATATGTGAAAATAAGTTTCGGTAACTTTGTATATGTATTATCCTCCCACCATAAGCATTGTTCCATCCATAATTTAATTATCTTTTCACTGTAAATTAAATTAATTTGGGCCATACCATGCATATATAACATCAATATAGCATTTGCAACATTAAGAATAGAATCTATCAACGTGGATTTATTAGGAGAATATCTTGCAAAGAATAATGGGAATGAACAGTCAACGGGAACGCAAAATGAATGAAACAAGCTGGTGAACGAAATCAAGTGTCAAGCCATATCTGTGGGGAAAGAGGGAGGGATTAAGAAATTGTTGATATTTTTAGTTTTTTTTTATTTAGCACAGAAACACACCCTTCCATCCCGGGGTGGTGGGGGGTGCTGTGACCTCCAAATATGCCAATTAACCTACAACCCCTGTATGTTTTTGGAGGGTGGGAGGAAACCAGAGCAGTCAGGGGAAACCCACGCAGACACGGGGAGAACCTACAAATTTCTTACTCTGATGGGGGCTCTCGGCCTGAAGCACTGACAATTCCTTATACCCTCCCTCTCTCCCCCACAGGGACTGCTCTGCCCACTGAGTTCCTCCAGCAATTTAGTTTTGCTCCAGATTCCATCATCTGCAATCTCTTGTGCCTTTTTTTAATAACGTGAAAATCACATGTGGCGAATTAATTAGAATTCTGTCAGAATGTTGCCAGCAGAATAGGTGGGGAGGTGGGGGAAACCATGTCTGTCGTAATCCAGCAGGAGAGTGGTTAATAAGGATAGAGCACATGGAGGTATTATAAAAACCCTTGGGTTCCTGCCCACATATTGTCTATACATTGATGAAGGACTCAAGCCTGAAACATTTACCTTTACAATATAAACGACACTGTTTGACCTGTTGATTTTCTCCGGCATTATGTTTTTTTTTACTTCAACCACCATGTGCGCTTTTTTGTGTGTGTTTTACTTCATGGGAGGTAATGTGTTAGTGTGGACAGAAAATTAGCCATCCAACAGGCAGGAGAAGCCGATCCTTCTTGGGTTGAAACATTGTGATTAGTGGGGTGCAACAGGGATCTGTGCTTGGGCTACACCTAATGTGAATTTGACTGAGGAGGCCAAGTATCGTGTTTTCCAAGTTCGCTTTGAAATCGGGACTAAATTAGATAGTATGTGAACGTGGAGGGGGAGGGGGAGAATGTAAAGAGTTGGGCAGCAAACTTAGAGAGCCAGTTACACGGGTTCAAATCCGGCATTGTCTGTAAGGAGTTTGTACGTTCTCCCCGCGTCTGTGCGGGTTTCCTCTGGGAGCACCGGTTTCTTCCCACCATCCAAAAACGCACTGGGGGTTGCAGTTTAATTGGGTGTAATTGGGGGCACGGGCTTGTGGGTGGGAAGAGCCTGTATTTCTAAATTTGTTTATTTGAAAGACTTTTGTATGTCAGCTGTGTGAGTGGCTAGGATATGGCAGGTTTGTGAGAACATGTGAAGTTACAGGACCAGAAAGCAGAGCCACTGTTAAAAATATGTTGATGTTCAATGGGATGTATCTGAGTGTTTAAACGAGTTGTTGAAGGTTAAGTGCAATAATCAATTAGGAGGGCAAGTTCGCACTTCAAGATTCAAGATTCTTCTTTTGTTATTGTTACGGGCCCAGAGGACCCCAAAGCCCAGCAGCAACAGAAATTCACCAAGACAAATGGTTACTTAAACAAAAGTCATTTTCAATTTTCTTTAAACTTAAAAACAGGATCAAACTCTAACTTATTACTATGAACTTAACCTAACTTAGCCCCCTTCTAATTATAATGTGTGTACAAGTTCAGAAAAGTTCTTTGATTCACAGTCCAATCTCACTTCTCACTTTAAGTTCACCGGTGTCAGGCAATTCTTATACTGTTCACAGACTTTAATGTTTATGAATTTTCTCCAAGCTCTGGTGCTTAAAGGTAATTGGTTACTGCTCAGGAAGGTTCTTATTGTTTTCAGAGAGAGATATTTGTTGCTCGTTGGACACACAAAAACTGATTCCCTCTGATCAGCCACTTCAGTATCTTGTCGAAGAAACTTGCCCCATCAGGGTTTCCAGATGATAACCTCTTCTTCTGCAGGCCAGCACAGAGTTCCTTTTGTTTCCCTTATTTCAGTTCAGCCATTTCCTCTTGTGTGGACCACAAGGGTTTTCAACAGGCTGAACTCAGAACTCACAACCCATCTTCAAAATGGGGTTTCAACAAGCTGCCAGCTTGCCATGACTGCAAAAATCAGTTCTCTCTCTCTCTCTCTCTCTCTCTTTCTCTCTCTCTGCTTGCAAAACCACATGACCTTCTTAGAATAGCAAACTGCAACCAGACAGATTGTAGCACCCAAACTTCTGAGTCTGTTCATCTGATGCATTCGAAACAATAATCCATCCTCTTGTACAGTTGCAACTTGACTTTTTATGCTATGCATTCAATGCCCTGACCAACAAATGCCTTTTTCACCACCCATCTTTCATGGAACTCTGTAGTCTTTCACCCCAGTTGCCTGGTTCTGCAATTTTCTGTGATTTTGCATAACATGAAACAACGGGAATGCATCAAGAAATACCAGCCGAAAATAATATTGACAGATAAAATCTGAGAGACCGGCATCACCTTCCACCAGCGTTGTCGCCGCTCCATCCTCAACATTCATTGGAGCGACTTCATCTCCAACATCGAAGTACTCGAGATGGCAGAGGCCGACAGCATCGAATCCACACTGCTGAAGATCAAACTGAGCTGGGTAGGTCACGTCTCCAGAATGGAGGACCATCGCCTTCCCAAGATCGTGTTATATGGCGAGCTCTCCACTGGCCACCGTGACAGAGGTGCACCAAAGAAGAGGTACAAGGACTGCCTAAAGAAAGCTCTTGGTGCCTCCCACATTGACCACCGCCAGTGGGCTGATATCGCCTCAAACTGTGCATCTTGGCGCCTCACAGTTCGGCGGGCAGCAACCTCCTTTGAAGAAGACCGCAGAGCCCACCTCACTGACAAAAGACAAAGGAGGAAAAACCCAACACCCAACCCCAACCAACCAATTTTCCCTTGCAACCACTGCAACCGAGTCTGCCTGTCCCACATCGGACTTGTCAGCCACAAATGAGCCTGCAGCTGACGTGGACTTTACCCCTCCATAAATCGTCCGCGAAGCCAAGCTTAAGAAGAAACTTTTAATGGTGGTGATTTGAGATTTCCGTGAAGGCAAATTTCTGCTTGTAAAACTACTGCATAGTCGAGGGAGGACCAGCAATATGTCTAAGAGTGTGGACAAGCTGCTTTAAGCCTTGCAAAATCTGTTAAGAGTGCATTATTGTGCCAGTCACCGTGGAAACTCACTGCAGTATGTTGCACAGGAGGTCGCTGCACAAGGGGGTCAGGGAACAAAGGTTAGGATTTGAATCAACTCTGCCACTGCCACATCGGTGGGTGAACGTTCCAACTGTTTAAAATGGTGTGACTGCTTTTTTTTGTTAATTAAAACACATTTTTGTTTTCCTTTCCTCAAAAAACAGATGGGCTGTTCTGTGTTGACATCTCATTACATTTTGGCCGGGTTTCACACAAATTTTTGTTGCAGTTCTCCTATAGCTTGTCTCTAGGCAAGGGAACAAAAATCCATGCTGAAAGAACTCAGCAGGCCAGGCAACATCCATGGGTAGAAGCCGTCAATCAATGTTGAAGGCCAGGACCCTTTTATCGAGGTGATAGTAGGAGGTGGTGATATCAAGGGGTGTGGATTAGGGAGGGGAAAGAGGAGTGGAACAGGCTGGGGAGGGGTTGAGATGAAAGGGTATTGGAAAGAAGGTGAGAGAGGTGAAGTGATAGGTAGAGGAAGAGACAGCTGGGGAAGGGTGAAGTCAGAAGGTTATGAACAGGAGGAGATAATAGAGATGGAAGAAGTGGAACTAGATTGAGCTGAGGGCTAACTAAAAGGGGGAAAGTCAATGTTCAAGCCATGAGGTTTAAGGCTGTCCAGGAGGAACGTGATGCATTTAACATCTAAAAATTTAATTTAACAGGCTTTTCCGGCCAATGAGCCAGCAGTGCCTAATTGCACCCCATGTGATCAATCAATTTACTATGTGTCTCTGGTTTAAGTGTGGTGTAACGAGCCCAGAGGACCCCAAAACCCAGCAGCAATAAATATTCATCCAGACAAATGGTTACTTAAACAAAAGTTGCTTTCAATTATCTTTAAACATGAAAACAGAATCACACTTTAACTTATCACTATTGACTTAACTAACCTAACTTAACCCCCTTCTAATTCTAAGCGCACGTGTATGTAATGTGTGTGTAAGTTCAGAAAAGTTCTTTGGTTCACAGTCCAATCTCACTTTTCATTCCTCCAAGTTCACTAGTTGCAGGCAATTCTTATACTGTGCACAGAATTTAACATTTATAAAGTTCACCAGGCTTTGGTGCTTGAAAGGTAAATGGTTACTGGTCAGGAAGGTTCTTCTCAGTTTTCAGAAAGATATTTGCTGTACAATAACATCCACAACTGATTTACTTCCATCAGCCACTTCAGTGACTTGCTGATGAAACTTGCCCCCTTCAGGGTTCTCCAGATGATAACCTCTTCCTTTCAGGTCACCACAGAGTTCATTTTTGTTTCACTTACTTCAAGTGAAACATTAGTCAGCCAATCATCTCCTCTTGCATGAACCACAAGGGCTTTGACCAGGCTTACAACCCATCTTCCAAATGGGGTTTTCCACAAGCTTGCCAGCTTGTGCTGTTCCAGTCACCACTTCTGCTGCTGACTCTAACAATGTGGAAGTGATCTGTGTGTGTCTCTCTCTGAGAGAAAGCCTGTTTGACTCTCTCTGCTTGCAAAACCACATGACCCTCTTAGAACAGCAAGTTCCCCTCCAGACTGTCTGTGGCTCCGACAAGCTCTTTCATCTGTTGCCTTTTTGTAAACAACATCCATTAGTGAAGTCTCTTGGGCACTCTCCAAAGCTCTTGCAAAGATTGTGAGGCCCTGATATGTCTAGAATTAGCAGAGCTCCAGTTTTTTTTCAAATAAGGTCTGTTTTAAAGTGTTTGTATGTTGATCTACTCTAACAAACCTTTCCCAAAAACATACTCTGTCACAGTGGAAATCAGAGCACCCTGAGGAAACCCACACAGGTCATAGGGAGAACGTGCAAACTCCTTACAGACAGCAACTAAATGAAACCCAGATTGTTGCTGCTGCAATAATGTTACACTAACCACTCGGGTAACCATGCCACTGAGTCCCTCCAGCTTCTCTTTGTTCTCTCAAGGATCCAGTTTTTATGCTTCTTCTCACCACGGTGTTAGCTGCCTGGAGACCCGTCACATTCAGCTCTCAGTAACACTGCTTATAATCATATAACAGTTTATAGCGGAAACAGGCCATATAGGCCCTTCGAGTCTGCGCCGGTTCACTTGAACAACTCCACTAGTTCCCTCCTCCCACTCTCCGCCCATAACCCTTCAACCCCCCCATATCCATGTACACATCCAACCTTCTCTTAAATGACAGAAAGGATCCTGATTCCGTAACTATCTCCTCTGGAAGATCATTCCATTCAGCCATCACTCTCTGAGTGAAGAAGCATCCTCCCATATTTCTCCTAATGTTTTGCCCCCTTACCCTTAACTTATACCCTCTTGTTCCAACCTCCCCTGCCCTCAGGAGAAAGACTCTACTCACATCTAATCTATCTATTCCCTTCATAAATTTAAATACCTCTATCAAATCACCGCTCAATCATTTACATACCAATGAATAAAGTCCCAGTCTCCTTAATCTTTCTCTGTACTCTAGATGTTGTAAGCCAGGAAACATCCTTGTAAATCTTCTCTGCACCCTCTCCACTTTATCAAAATCCTTCCTATAATTTGGAGACCAGAACCGAACACAATACTCCAAACCTGGCCTCACCAATGCCTTAAACAGCCACAGCATCACTTCCCAGCTCCTATACTCTACACTATGATTTATGAAGGCCAGCAAACCATATGCCTTCTTAACCACCCTGTCTACATGGGAATCCACCTTCAAGGAACTCTGTACCATAACCCCAAGATCTCTTTGCATACCTCAATGCCCTCCCCTTAACGGGATATGTCCTATTTTGGTTATTTCTTTCTGAAATGCAGCATCTCACACTTGTCTACATTAAATTCCATCTGCCATCTTTCAGCCCACTCTTCCAAACAAACCAAATTCTTGTGTAATCCAAGAAAACCTTCCTCACTACCAAACCACTCCCCCTATTTTGGTATCGTCTGCTTAAGTTTCTCTCTTTTGTAAACACATTTTCTGGAGTACAGTTTGCACTACCCATAAGCAGAAATTCTGCCTGACCCGCAAGGGAAAAATAAAGAATCTCAGGGTCGTATGTGATGTCATGCATGAACTCTGAAAATAAAATGCAGCTAGACAGAATACTCTTAGTTGTGCACCTGCAAAATGTTGTCGGGATGGGGGCCTTGCCCTCCTCTACCTCCTTAGGAAGTGTAGGCGCTGCTGCACCTTCTTGACTAAGGAGTAGGTGTTGTGGGCCTTCCTTCGTATGCAAACCAAGGAACTTTGTGGTCTCCACTCTCTCGGAGATGTTAGTCTGAGATCTTCACCTTCAAGCATCCTTCTCCTCAAATGGCGAATCAACGGCATTAAAATCCCACACCGGTGATTAGAGTGAGCCCTGCTGGTTGCTTGTATCCAGCCGCAGACACTCATTTCAATTTCACTGATGCCTGGCACTGGACTAACTCCACAGAGTGCATCTGCCCATCATTTTTCACCCACTGTGTTTGCCAGCTGATTAAAGATTCCTTTATTTCCACCAGCTTAAGACATCCACATCGTTGCAGCACTGCAGAGAGCCATATATGCTTGCACAGAAGGAGCTGGGGCAGGCTGGCCTTCTGTCACCACTCCCTCTTATTCTCCTGTAACCTGCCAGGAGATGATGCACACCATACCACCACTGAAGAATTCACTTATTGCAGAGGGCTGTTACATTTTACAAGGGGAAAAAAATAATTGAAGTCCAATTTATTTGGGAATAACGATGGATAATGAAAATTGAAGTAACAATATTTATTCCACACTGGTCCTACACTGCCATCCAGGCAACAAACGAATGATCTTCACGTTGAAATGCCATAGACAGGGACCAGACAAGTGTTATACTAAAACACCAAACCCCAACCAACCAATTTTCCCCTGCAACCGCTGCAACCGTGTCTGACTGTCCCGCATCGGACTTGTCAGCCACCAACGAGCCTGCAGCTGATGTGGACATTTTACTCCCTCCATAAATCTTCGTCCGCGAAGCCAAGCCAAAGAGAGAGATAACCACCATTAAACTGGCCAGTGGGAAAGCATCTCCATCTGTTCAACCAGTACCTTCAGGGTTATTTTCCAGCCACAGCCAATAGCAAGCAGTCAGTATAATATGCTCCCCCCCCCCCATTACATCAACACATTCACCCCACCCCCGCCTGCCAAAAATGGATTAATTTTAATAAAATACAATAATGGCAAAAGCAAAAAAACAAATCACGGAAGATCAAGGGTTACAAACAGAATTAATGAGAATACATAGCAGAAAAAAAAGTGGCAAAAAAAGGCGGCAAGGTCGATCCAGTTTTCGATTTTCTAGGGAAAACAAAAAGACGTTGGTGAGGAGTATCATTGGTAGTTGGACAAAGCCGTGTAGAGATAGGGTTTAATGCTTCTGGCAGCACATCTTGCCTGCGGCTGGTGGGGAGACCTTTTGATTTTAGTACTAGAATGACAGCTTTCCAGATTGTACCGTTAAGGTGCTCCACTCCCCGTGGGCTATAGCTTGTAGTTTGACGAGTAGCTATCTCCCATCAAGAAGGTATTGCCTAAGTTCAGAACTCATAAAAGCTGACCCTCTGTCACTATGAATGAAGTTAGGATAACCGAAAATACTGAAAATCATATCAAGACATTTAATAACAGAATGAGCAGAAACATCAGCACATGGTAGAGTGAAGGGGAAACGAGAGAATTTATCAATTTTAAGAAAATAGGTGTACTTATTACTCGAGGGTAGTGGTCCTTTAAAATCCATGCTGAGGTATTAAAATGGTCTAGACGCCTTAATCAGCGTGGAAATGGAAGGTTTATAATAGCGTGGTTTACACTCCGCGCACACTTGTTGGTTAGTACCTTGATGTCTTCTCGTGGGTACGGCAAATTGAGGGATTTCACATAATGATAAAATCTAGTGACCCCTGGGTGACATAATTCATCGTGAATGGTCTAGCTGTAGACTTGCACCGGTCATGCGAGAAAGTGCGTCCAGAGGATCATTCAACTTTCCTGGGCAATAGAGTATAAAAGCTTGATTCCCCAACACGTGATCTTATCATTTTTAATCTTGCTCTTCAATTTAATTTTGAACAACTGGCACCCAGTGAGCTTAATAGGAGAAAAACCCCAGGCAACGCTTGAGGGACTTTTGTGTGGTAGGTGAGGGTAGATCCAAGAGTGGTCTCATTCTCTCTGGGTCTGGGATGATCTCCCCTTTACTCACTACGTAGCCTAGTAGAGCCAGGAGTTTAGTGTGGTATACACACTTGTCATTGTTAAGGGTTAAGTGCACCTGGAGAAATTTTTGTAAGTTCCGATCGTGATCATTTAAGTCCTTGCCGCATATAGTGGCATTGACCAGATAAGGGGAAGTGGCTTGCAAGTTATGAGCGTCTACTAGCTTATCCATCTCTCTTTGGAAGATGGATACACTGTCGGTAACTCCAAAAGGGATTCTTTTAAACTGGAAAAGTTTGCCATCTGCCTCAAAAGCGGTAAGCTGCCTTTCATCTTTGTGAATAGACACCTGATAATTAGTTGATTTCAGATCAATTGTGGAATATATCTTGTATTGTGCAATCTGGTTTACCAGGTTTGAGATATGAGGCAGGGGATAATCATCTCGTTGTGTAAACCTGTTTATAGTTTATGAAGTAGTCCACGACCATTCTAGATTTTTGATGACTACAACTTGTGCACGCCAAGGACTTGTACTGGGTTCGATGATCTTTTCTTTCAATAAGCATTTAACCTCGTCCTTTATAAAGAGTCTGTCCTCTTTGCTGTAGTGCCTACTCTATGTAGCTCTAGGCTTACGATCCGGGGTTAGATTGGTAGAGTCGATAACCCACAAACAGCCTCTTGGGAAACTGTAACCAATGATACTGGGCCGTTAAATACCAATATGATACTTTCATTTGGCATTGGAAATCTAATCCTAAAATCATCGGAGCACACAGAGCAGGGAGCACGTGTAATTTGAAGTCTGTATATTCATTTCCCTGTACCTTCAGGGTTATTTTACAGCAACTTGTAACATCTCATTCTAGTCCAGAACAAACCATAGAAATTTTGCGCTTGGATGGATATAAGGTAAGATTCAGGGCGCTAGCAGTCATAGGGTGAATCGAACAAGCAGTCACTAGGCTCCCTGTTTACTTCCACCTTCATTGTGGAATGCTTCAGGTCATGGGGTTCGTCTTGATTAATCGGCAAACAGGGTCTCCCCATGGTGGCGATCTGTCGGAGTTCACCACGTCGCTGGCAGTTCCACTTAAGATTTCAGAAAACACTGAAGAATCATTGGCTCTCCAGGTCAACACAGCGGTCTTGTGGCAGTGCGCCTGCTTATTAGTAGCGCTTGAGCGCTTCTTCTCCTTACTCTTCAACTCGCGGCGTAGGCCAGGCGAGGACTCTCGCTCATGGCAGGGTCTGGGCCCAGTGCCCTCGCTTTCCGCAAATGGCTTGCCGCGCGGGGCACTGAGAGCGAACGTGTCACGCCAAACCACAGAAATAGCATCTTCTGTAGCGGCTTTCACGCTGCGGTTTAGTGGGGCTCAGCAGCGGATCGTCACCGCAGGTGGGTCTCGGTGGGGGGGGGGGGGGCGCTTCAGCACCTCTTTCTTCCTCGAGGGCTTTGTGTGAATAGAATGGAATCTGGAGAAGGCAACAATCTGCTGGAGGAGCTCAGTGGACCAAACAGCATCGGGGAAGGAGAAGCGTCCACGTTTCAACTCGGAGCCGTTCATCAGATCCCGACGAAGAGCACACAGTATATGAGCAGATGCAGGCCAATCGGCCCATTGGGTCGTTTCCGCCATTTAAACATGAGCTGATCCTTCACACAACCCTTGATGCCCTGTCTTCAAACACCCAACATGCTTGATTCCACTGCTGCCTGACCCGAATCGACAGCAATGCTTTTACTTCTCCCAGGGTGAGTTTCTCCAGCGCATGGTTTTATGTCCCCCAGATAATGAGTGCAGCTTGAGACTATGCACTCAAACACTTGGGGTTCCCAGTCCAAGCTGAGCTGTGGGGTTGTTTCCATCCTTCTCCTGAGGCTTCATATTTCATCTGAAGTATGGAGCCTCTGACAACGAAGTGAAAAGCCAGCAGACGCTGCGATGGCAGTAAGCTGGAGGAACTCAGCAGGTCTCGACGTGACTGAAGGATGTAACGATATATAACCAGCAGTTCGGGCCTTGACAAAGCTCTGATGTCATAACAACCTCCTGAGGAAGCAAGTGGTGCTGACGTACTTTATTCACCATGCCATTAGTGTGTTGGGTCCTCTGAGAGAGTGACTCCCAGTAATTTAAATTTGCTCACCTTCTCCACCTCTGATCCCCCCCAATGATCGTAGACCACTAGTTTTCCCTTTCTGAAATCCACAATCATCCCCATGGTTTTGATGATAATGAGTGCACGGTTGCTTTTGGTGCACCATTTGGCCAAGTTTTCAATCTCCCTCCTGTGTGCTGACTTGTCACCTCTTTTTATGTAGCTCTCAACAGTGGCGTCATCGGCATATTTATAAATGGTGCTGTTGTCATGCCAAGCTATACAGTCACAGATATAATGGGAGGAGAGCAGGGGGCTAAGCCCACAGCCCTCTCATCTGGTGCTTATGGAGATTATGGAGGAGATGTTCTTGTCATTCTGCTCTGATTGTGGTCTGGAGGTGAGGAAATCCAATAACACAGTGAGCTAATTGAGGTCCAGGTCTTGGAGTTTGCTGATCAGTTCGGAGGGGATGACGATCTGAAGTGCAGTCAATAAAGAGCATTCTGGTGTATGCGTCTCTGCTCTCCAGGCGGTCCAGGGCTTTGTGTGGAGCCGGTGAGATGACATCTGCTGTAGACCTGTTGCTACGATAGGCAAAATGGGCTGGATCCATGTCATTGCTCAGACAGGAGCTAATGTGCTTCAACACCAGCCTTTTCAAACACTTCATCACTGTGGATGTGAGTGCCACTGGTCAGTAGTCATTTAGACAGGTTACCACGCTCGTCTTGGGCACAGGTATGATTGTGGTCTGTTTGAAACTGATGGGGACCATGCCCTGTTGGAGTGAGATGTTAAAGATTTCCGTATTGGCAAGTTGGTCAACATGGGTTGTCAGTACTCAGCCTGGTCCTCCGTCCTGACTGGATGTTTTCTTTGCATTCACTCTCCTGGAGGGAGCCCACACGTCATCTTCAGATACTGACAGTAGAGATTCATCAGGGGACATGGGGGTGCCACCTTAAGCAATCTCTTACTAATCACAGAGCACCAAAGGCATAGGGATTACTTAAAGTGGAATGTGAGTGGAAAGAAAAAGGTTAAGAACAACTGATTTAACATTCTATATTCAGTTGTATTTTTATTCGCAATTGCTCCGAGGTGATTGTTGATTGTTACCATGTTGAATGTACAATCCTGAACCTCGGGGACCCGTTTTACACTGCACTTTAAGTAACTGCTTAAATTAAGGTGTAATTTATGATCTGTACAGCCCCTTGTCAATTTTCAAATAATTGTATAAGTACAACTGGATGGAACAGCACTCTTCAACCCTCATGTACAGGCATACACATAGCACACATATTTACAAGCAATTTATATGCAGTGCATATATAAAAATAAATAAATATCATTAAATAAATAGTCTTGGAGGGATTGTATGAGAGGTTCATCAGTCATTACCAGCTTCACTGCCCATGGGAAGAAGCTGTTTCTCACTTTGGTGGTTCTGGCTCTGGTACGTCTGTATATCTTTCCTGATGGAAGTAGCTGGAAGATGCTGTGTGCAGGGTGGTAAGAGACCTTACGATTTTATGAGCTGCCTTCAATCAGTGATCCTGATAGATCACATCAATGGGATCGGGGGTGGGGGGTGGGAAAGAGACTGCAGGGATCGTCTCTGCCGCTCTTACAGTCATGTTGATTGACACCGATCCAATCCCCTGCAGCATCTGTACCACACTGTGATACAGCCAGCCAGGATATTCTTGATAGAGCCCCTGTATAATGGGGACATAATACCCATAAAGCCTTCCACAAGGTAGTGGAAACAGCCCATGACACCATTGGCAAAACCTTCCCCATTCTTAAGCACATCTACAGGGAACGCTGCCTCAGAGAGCAGCATCAATCCTCAAATATCCACACCACCCAGCACACTTTTCTCGGTGCTGCCATCAGGAAAGAGGTATAGGGGCTACAAGACTCGCACCACCAGTTTTCCAGGAAAAGCTGCTCCCCCTCCGCCATCAGACTCCTCAACAACAAACTCAATCAGGGACTCATTTAACGACTCTGGCTTGTGCACTTTATTGATTTTCTTTTTGTTATCTCTGCATTGCACAGTCAGTTTGTTTACATTTGTTACCTGTTTATATTTCTTTATTTCCTTACATGTATACATTGTGTACAGTCTTTTTTTGCACTACCAATTAGTGGTAACTCTGCCAGGCCCGCAGGAAAAAGGAATCTCAGGGTTGTATGGGATGTCATGTACGTATGCCGATAATAAGTCTGAAATCTGTCCGCCTCAGTCTCCTCAGGAAGTGCAGCACTTCTGCACCTTCCTGACAAGTGAGAAGACATTGTCCAGGACAGGTCTCTACTAGAGGGAACTCCACGGAACTTGGTGCTCTCTACTCTCTTTGCCTCAGAGTTATTGATGCATAGTGGAGGGAGGTTATCATTTAAAGTCATCATTATGGAAAGACACTTCACAGAAACAACTCTTCCACCATGTTGACCGTCAACTGTCGACTTCCGTCTGTCCGACATTAATTCTCTTCTTGTATTTTCCCAACATTCTCGTCAACTTTTCTACTACTGCCTATGTTAAAAATATATAAACTTAGACATACATACAGCATGCGAACAGGCCATTTTGACTACACCAACCCCATGCCAATAAATCATGTTCAGCTTGTTCATAATCTCTCCCATTAATCAAATATTGATGTTCAGAATATTCTAACCCAGGGATAACATCTTAGAAGCAGCAGGCTGAGGTCTCTCAAGAGTAATCAATAAGTATAATTCTGTCATCAACGCATATCTAAGGATTATTTTAATCATTATCTCTTGACATCCAACGACCATGTCCAGGTGATTTTGACACTGATTCAGAAATGAGCACTGATATTTGTCACCATGTGGGGAGCTTGATAAGCTTTGAGGTTTAGTGGAAGCCATTCACTGAGGATATCTGGAAGCAAAGCCCCAGGCAGGTTGTTTCAGTGACATGGAGGGTGGGTTATATGGTCCTAACTTGGAACTGAACTGCACGTCATCATGAAGGTGAGTGCAAGAAGAAGTTAAATGACCTCTCATGCACTGCCTCGGTTCGTACTTGCCATGTTTTCAAGTTTCAAGTCTATTGTCACATGATGCCCTTCTCAGAGTATCATTAAAACTGCCCAGAGTGCTGAGACATGGCGATGGTGTGATCCAATCAGCCCTGAACTGGGGAAAGGTCTGGAACCGGTCCCAGAGAACTGAAACTCTGCAACAGAGCAGCGGGGACTACTCTTGAATGGGGAGACAGTTGGGGACCTGTCTAGAGCACTGAGATACTGGAACTGTATGATGCAAACATTCTCAAAGCTGAGAAACAGTCAGGGACCTATCCAGACTGTTGAATCACTGCAAGCATATGGGACAAAGAGACCTGAACCAGGAAACGGTCTGGGACCTGCCAAGTGCAGCAACACTTCAGCAATGTGGTGCAAATGGTCCCTATACCTTGAGTCTCACTGCAGGGGTCATCCGTTCCATCCGATGTCCCACCATGGTGTCCTTCGAGAGATTGGCCGCAGGCTTGGTCTTACTTGATTTTCCTTTGTTGAGCCTTCTTCCTCCTGGGTGGAGGGTGAATAGAGGGTGTCTGAGGTGGTAAGATATGACCAAATAGCAGGCAGGGACCTGGGGGAAGGAGAGAAGTAAGGGTGGGGGAGGAGGACAGGCAAAGTGCCATAATTGGGCATGGAGAGGAGAGGAAAGGTGAGAATTGACTGGGTGAAGGGGTGGCTCTGTGAATGCAGAGTTGGAGGAAAGGGGACAGAAGGGATAGAAAGAGAGGAACATGAGCTAGAGGAAAGGAGATTTACCGATAGGTGAAGGCAAAAGACAGGGACGGAGGCTAAAGGAAATCAGAGGTCAATGTTAATGCCATCCCGTTGGTGTGTACCCAGATGGAATATGAGGTGCTGTCCCTCCCATTTGTGGGTGGTCTCAGTCTGGCAGTGCACATGACCACAGACAGACATGTTGTCTTGGGAATGGGACGGGAAGTTGCAATGGGTTGCCACTGCAAGATCCCAGTTATTTCAGCAGACAGAGTGAAGAGTTTAATTTGCCTTTTTTTCTGGTATTACACATTACCCCCTCCATAAATCTTCGTCCGCGAAGCCAAGCCAAAGAAGAAGAACACAGAATTGTAATACATTTTCCCTTGAACCACATGAAGGTAGCGTTATCACAGACCATGTAGAAATTAATGAAATGTTTTGACAATATTATTCTAATCTTTAAAAATCTGATTTTCCCATTGATCAAATTCTTATGACACATTTTCTAGACCGTTTGACAATACGTATTCTTTCTTTAGAAGTACAATTACAATTAAAAAAAAAACTATTTCACAGCAAGAGTTAATAATGATTATTAAATCATTACAAGTTGGCAAAGCATCAGGCCCTGACTGCTTTCCTGTCGAGTTTTATAAAACGTATTCCCATCTGCTGGTACATTATTTATGCTCTGTATTTTCTAACTCTTTTAAATCTAGGAACTTGCCAACCACTTTTCATGATGCAACGATTTCCCTCATCCCAAAAAATGAATAAAGATTTATCAATTTGTGCCTCCAACAGGCCAATATCTCATCTTAGTGTCAATGTAAAAAAAATTATCTAAAATCTTGGTCAGTACATTGGAAAATATTTTGTCTCTTACTGTTTCAGACAGGTTTTATTAAAAACCATTATTCACATTTTAATATACGCTGGTTATTGAATATCAAATATCCCCTCTCCGTTTCCGCCTCAGAATGTATTATCTCTTTAGATGCCGAAAAGGCCTTTGATAGAGTTGAATGGGAATATTTATTTACAATATTAGTAAGGTTTAATTTTGGTCCTACATTTATTTTGAAGATTAAGTTACCTATCTCCTGTTGTTTCTATACTTACCAACTCTTTGCAATATAAACCTTTTAAAATTTATCAGGGGACCAGACAGGATTACCCTCTTAGTAGCCCCTTGTTATTTAATTTAATTTTAGAACCCTTGCCTTTAGAGAATCTCAGGATATTACTGGAATTATTTAGGGAGGATTTGTAGAACTGTAGAACTGAATTCTCTCTCTCTCTCTCTCTCACTCAGAGAAAACCACATGAACTTCTTAAAACAGCAATTTTTACTCAGACAGACTGCGGAACCGGACCTAATCTTCCAAGTCAGTTCATCTGTGGCTTTCCAAAACAATAATCTATTACTCAACAGCATGTCCAATTAACTCCTACTTGTGGAGTCCTTCTAGGCATTCTTCAAAGTTCACAAAGCTTATCTTTACAGTGATGACCTTTTGGATTTTGTACCTGATCCTAATTCTTCAGTTACTACTTATATTAACTTTACTCCTTCAATTTGGTCAGTTTTCTGGATACAAATTAAATTTACAAATGAGCAAATTTTTTTTGACCAGTGGTTTTCAACCTTTTTCTTTCCACTCACATACCACTTTAAGTAATCCCTATGCCATCGGTGCTCTGTGATTAGTAAGGGATTGTTTAAGGTGGGACGTGAGTCAGAAGGGAAGGTTGAGAACCACCGCTGTAGACCCAATTGTTACTGAAATATTTTGCTTGAGAAAAATTGTCATTGGCCCATTTCCTTTGGAGTTCTGAAACCATGCACATCACGAGTCAATGAGGGACGATTCAAACAATAGTTTTCAAACTTTTTCTTTCCACTCACATACCACTTTAAGCAATCCCTTACTAATCACAGAGCACTTATGGCAGACCGAATACTTAAAGTGGTATGTGAGTGGAAAGAAAAAGGTTGAGAACCACAGCTGCAGACCCTTTATACACTGCTTTTCCATTCAAGATTGCTAAAAGCCAATTTACATACCTTGGTGTAACAATTACTAAGAATCACAAACATTTGTTTAAGGACCATTTTCTTGCTCTATTAAATCAGGTGACGATATCTTTATTTCAGAAGTCCCCTCTTTCAATATCCCTAATTGGACAAATTAATATTATTAAGATGAATATTTTACCAATTTTCCAAACTATTCCAATTTTTGTTCCTAAATCATTTTTTTTTACTCACTTGATTTTATATATCATCATATATTTGGAAAAATAAATTTCTTCATTTAAATAAATTTATCTCCAAAATCTCAAAAAGAATGGAGGTTTGGCTCTAACCAATTTTAAATTCTATTATTGGGCCATTGTATTGGGAAGGGTTATGGCTGTCCTGTGACAGCATTGCCCCCTACCTAGTTGAAGGACACACCAGTTGCCAATCAAGGTTTGGTTCCACCCTACCCATTAGTGTACACCTTGCTGATGAATCCCTGTAAATTACCTGGACTGGACTCTCCAGCCTACTTGTACTTCTCCATGGGCCATTCATTGGCTGTTGGATTAACCCTCTTGGCACTGAGTCATTGGGTCCTACCAACATCCTGGACTGGACCCTCCAGCACTATAAAGGTGCTATGTGTACTTCATTCTCTCTCTTTTTGCCAGCTTCGGACCACCATGCTTCTCTCCAGGCCTAGAAATGTTGAAGGATGCTGGAGAAACTATTGGTAAGATAGGCACTGCTAAAAGGGCTGGGAGCATTTAATTAGTGTCTCTTGTAGCATAGAGCTGTACCTGCACTAAGACAAGGGGTGGTGGGGCATCTTAGTGATTTTTCCTTGATCATTATATGCACCAGTTCATTGTGTGTGTGTGTGTGTGTGTGTGTGTGTCTGTGTCTGTGTGTCTGTGTCTGTGTGTCTGTGTCTGTGTGTCTGTGTCTGTGTGTCTGTGTCTGTGTGTCTGTGTCTGTGTGTCTGTGTCTGTGTGTCTGTGTGTGTGTGTGTGTGTGTGTGTGTGTTTTGTTCCCATGCTATTTTCCCACATTCGTTATTAATTGTCTGCTGCAGCCGCACACTACTCGAAAGAAGACACACATACGGAATGCAGTCAGGTTAAGCTCTGAGTTTTATTAGGGCTCAGGCCCAATTTTTCTGCTTGCACTGTTTCCGCTGTGCCCCGCCTCCCCCAACTGATGGCACAACATGCATAACAAAAGCAGGTTTCCCACACGCAGGTACTTCCCTCCATAACAATACCCTTCTTCCCCATCGCTGTCCCTGTCTGTTGGCTGCGCAGGAAGACCAGTGCCATTTTGGAGTCGCTGCCCTTTAAGATACCCTTGCTGTTCTCCCGCCTGTTCACTTGATGAGGCCAGTGCCGCTGTGTAGGCTGCTGACCTTTGGTTGCACTCGCCGCCCAGAGTGCTGGCTCGATCATCACCGTGGTGGGCTGCCACATGACCCCCCACCCCCCCCCCACAAGAGCCAGCAGTATTATCCTTGTAATTGTCCTTGGTGCCCAGAGGCAAAATCTCTGCAGCCTCTTCGGTGTGGTGCTGGTGCCTTGACCGGGCGCACCATGACGAGGTGCACCAGCTTCAGCCTGTCTGTGGTGAAGGCTTACATCTTGCCTCTGACCACCAGATCAAACGTGGCTCCGTTGTTGTGGATGACCCAGAACAGACCCTCATATGGTCTCTGAAGCAGTGGATGATGTGGGCCCCTGCGAATGAAAACATAGTCACAGTCCTGCAGGTCTTTGGGTATGTTGGTCATCGTGTGTCCGTGCCTGGAAGGTGGAATTAGGGCCAGGCTGCCGATTCTTTCCCTTAGCCCACTGAGGAATGCTGCAGAGTCATCCTGCTGTCCATCTGGGGATGGTACAAATTCTCCCTGGATCACCAGTGGAGCTCCGTAGATGAGTTCAGCTGAAGAGGTGTTGAGGTCCTCCTTGGGTGCTGTGCGGATGCCCAACACCGCCCATGGTAGCTCATCTACCCAGTTGGGTCCTTGAAGACTGGTCATGAGTGCGATTTTGAGGTACCTGTGGAAGCACTCAACCAACCCATTGGATTGTGGGTGGTAAGCTGTTGTGTGATGCAGCTGGGTGAGGTCGGACCACAAACTGGAGATGAATTGGGACCCTCTGTCAAATGAGATATGGGATGATATCTGTGGTATCTCTCTTGGCTTGGCTTCGTGGACGAAGATTTATGGAGGGGTAATGTCCACGTCAGCTGCAGGCTCGTTTGTGGCTGACAAGTCCGATGAGGGACAGGCAGACACGGTTGCAGCGGTTGCAAGGGAAAATTGGTTGGTTGGGGTTGGGTGTTGAGTTTTTCCTCCTTTGTCTTTTGTCAGTGAGATGGGCTCTGCAGTCTTCTTCAAAGGAGGTTGCTGCCCGCTGAACTGTGAGGCGCCAAGATGCATGGTTTGAGGCGATATCAGCCCACTGGCGGTGGTCAATGTGGCAGGCACCAAGAGATTTCTTTAGGCAGTCCTTGTACCTCTTCTTTGGTGCACCTCTGTCACGGTGGCCAGTGGAGAGCTCGCCATATAACACGATCTTGGGAAGGCGATGGTCCTCCATTCTGGAGACGTGACCTACCCAGCGCAGTTGGATCTTCAGCAGTGTGGATTCGATACTGTCGGTCTCTGCCATCTTGAGTACTTCGATGTTAGGGATGAAGTCGCTCCAATGAATGTTGAGGTGGAGCGGAGACAACGTTGGTGGAAGCTTTCTAGGAGCCATAGGTGATGCCAGTAGAGGACTCATGATTCGGAGCCAAACAGGAATGTGGGTATGACAACGGCTCTGTATACACTAATCTTTGTGAGGTTTTTCAGTTGGTTGTTTTTCCACACTCTTTTGTGTAGTCTTCCAAAGGCGCTATTTGCCTTGGCGAGTCTGTTGTCTATCTCGTTGTCGATCCTTGCATCCGATGAAATGGTGCAGCCGAGATAGGTAAACTGGTTGACCGTTTTGAGTTTTGTGTGCCCGATGGAGATGTGGGGGGGGCTGGTAGTCATGGTGGGGAGCTGGCTGATGGAGGACCTCAGTTTTCTTCAGGCTGACTTCCAGGCCAAACATTTTGGCAGTTTTCGCGAAACAGGATGTCAAGCGCTGGAGAGCTGGCTCTGAATGGGCAACTAAAGCGGCATCATCTGGGGTCCGAGATCTTAGCCAAGATGAAAGTCAGGGGATTGTGATCTGTGAAAGCCGTGAAGGACCTGTCCTGCTGTACTTCAGTTCTGGAGGCCACAGAAAGGAACTGGCTCAAGTAAACTGGGAAAGCAAACTAATTGGAGGATCAGAGCAGGACTGGAAGATATTTTTGCAAGAAATAAAAGGCATGGAGGATTGATATATTCCAAGGAAAAAGAAATTTGTCCAAGGAAAGATAGTACCATTGTGGATAACAAAAGAGGTGAAGGCTAAAATAAAAGCAAAGGATAAAAGCAAGGAAGCTAAAATCAGTGGGAAATCCGAGGAATGGGATTCCTTTCGACATTTACAGAAAGAGAAAAAGAAAGTCATTCGGAAAGAAGAGATGAGCTATGAAAGGAGATGAGCTAACAATATTTAAAATGATACTAAGAGTTTTTTCAAATATATAAGGAATAAAAGAGAGACACATGTTGATATAGGACTGATAGAAAATGATCCAAGGGAAATTGTAATGGGTTATAAAGAGATGGTAGAGGAACTTAATCAATATTTTACATCTGTCTTCACCATGGAAGACATTAATAATATCCCAGACAATCAGAGGCTTCAGGGAGTAGAGTTAGATTCAGTTAGGGTTACAAGAGAAGTTGGGCCAAGCAAACTAAATGGATTAAAGATTGATAAATCTCCTGGGCCGGATGAAGTGCATCCACTGGTTTTGAAAGAGGTGGCTTTAGAAATTGTAGATCCATTGGTGATGATCTTCCAGAAATTGATAGACTCTGGAGAGATTTCAGAGTATTGGAAGGTCGCAAATGTGGTTCCGCTGTTTAAGAAAGTGGGAGACAGAAAAAAGGAAACTATAGGCCGATTAGTCTGATGTCGGTGGTTGGGAAAATATTAGAGTTGATCATCAAGGATGAGGTGATGAAAGACCTAGAGATGCATGACAGGATAGGTCCAAGTCAGCATGGCTTTTTAAAAGGTAGATCCTGCTTCACCAACGTATTAGAGTTTTGTGAAGAAATCTCAAGTAGGATAGACAAAGGAGAGCCAGTGGATGTTATCTATTTAGATTTTCAAAAGGCTTTTGATAAGGTGCCGCATATTAGGCTGCTAAATAAGATGAGGGCCCATGGAATTAAAGGGAAGTTATCAAACTGGATAGAAAAGAGGCTGATAGGCAGGAAGCATAGGGTTGAAATTAAGGGTTCCTGTTCTGGATGGTTGCCTGTAACTAGTGGTGTTCTGCAGGGGTCAGTATTGGGGCCACTGCTGTTTACAATTTACATTAATGATTTGGATTGAGGTAAAAATGGTTTTGTGGCCAAATTTGCGGATGACACCAAGAGAGGTGGCGAAGTAGGAAGTGTAGTAGAAACCGTAAAGTTGCAGAAGGAGATAGACAGATTGGGAGACTGGTCAAAATTATGGAAGGTGAGGTTTAACATAGAGAAATGTACGGTTGTACATTTTGGCAGTGGAAATAAACAGGCAGAATACTATTTGGATGGGGAGAAAATTCAGACCTCGGATGTGCAAAGGGACCTGGGTGTCCTCGTGCAGGGAAACCTAAAAGTTAATGACCAGGTGAAATTGGTAGTGAAGAAATGTTGGCATTCATTTCAAGAGGAATAGCATACAAGAGTAAAGAGGTGTTGATGAGGCTCTATGGGACACTGGTGAGACCTCATTTGGAGTATTGTGTGCAGTTTTGGGCCCCCTGTTGTTGGAGAGGGTGCAGAGGAGATTTAGTCGGATGATTCCTGGAATGCAAGGGCATTCGTACGAGGAGCATTTGGCAGATCTTGGGTTGTATTCAATGAGAGGAGATCTCATAGAGGCATTTTGTATTTTGAAAGGTTTAGATAGGGTGGATGCGGGTAAGATGTTTCCCTTGGTGGGTGAGTCGAAGGCAAAGTGTCATAGTCTGAAAATTAGAGGTTATCCACATACAACAGAGATTAGGAAGAACTTCTTTAGCCAGAGGGTCGTGGATCTGTGGAACTCGCTGCCAAATACAGCAGTGGAAGCCAGATCACTGGGAGTAGTCAAACAAGAAATAGGCAAGTATCTCTTTAGTGAGGGCATCAAGGGATATGGGGAAAAGGCCAGAAATTGGAACTAGTGTAGAGTAGCTTAGTATAGATTTATGGAACAGTCTCGATGGGCTGAGTGGCCTGCTTCTGTTCCTTTGTCGTGTGATCTTGTAATTGTGATCTTGAAGGCAGTGTATGCACCTTTGGATGGGGGCTCCTGGATGAAGTTGGCCACCTGGCCTGCTGTGTCCTGGTCCAGGGCGCTCACCACGAGGAAGTACCGGGTGAATTCTGCTGTGATCTGCTGGATCTGGAACTGTGCCTCAGCCACATGCATAGTTGATTAGTCCCGAAGGCCAGCAGCTTGACAGAGACTTCATTGACTGCTGCCTGTTATCTCAGTTCTGGGTTTAGGTGCCGTCTAAACTGGCGGGGTCACCAATTTTAGCCGCACGCTACTCGAAAGAAGACAAACACACAGTGTAGTCAGGTTAAGCTCTGAGTTTTATTAGGGCACAGGCCTGACTTTTATACTTGCACTGTTCCCCTCATAGTCCCCCTTGGCTGACGTCACAACATGCATTACAAAAGCAGGTTTCCCGTGTGCAGTTATTTTCCTGCATAACAATGCCCTTCATCCCTGTGCACTGTCCCTGTCTATTGGCTGCACAGCAAGGCCAGTGCCATTTGGGGGTCCCTGGCCTTTGAGCTGCCCTTGCCATTGCCCTGGCGGTTCACTTGTTGGGGCCAGTTCTGCTGTGTGGGCTACTGGCCTTTATTTGTGCTCACTGCCTGGAGCACTGGCTCGATCGCCACTGCAGTGGGCCACCACATGCAATAACTTTTCCATGTTTACTGTAAACTCTGTGTGTGTGTGTGTGTGTGTGTGTGTGTGTGTGTGTGTGTGTGTGTGTGTGTGTGTGTGTGTGTGTGTGTGTGTGTGTGTGTGTGTGTGTGTTGCATCTGTTACAATTTCCCACACTTTTTTCTGTAACTAAAATCTTTCTCCATCGAAACTATGTCCAGAGTCCTTGCCTTTGAGACCAAGCAAAACTGTTTCCTCAGTCACGATAGCTTTTAATATTCATTTTATTTTTTTTTTGGTTATACTTTGATGCCGAAACAGATGGCCCAGCCTGGGTTGATTTGGAGTTGAATTTGTCTAACAAATGTTCAATTGTTTCTTTACTTTGAATATTCTTGCCTTTTCCTATTTAGTAAAAAGATTGATAATCTAGTGGTCAAACACACAATTAGGATTTGATTTCAGCTTAGAAAATATTTTGGATTCTATATGTTTCTTCTTGTAAGTCCTGTTCTATCAAACTACTTTTTTCAAAGTTCATTGATGGACTCTACTTTTCAGGAATGGTTTAGATTAGGTACAAAATATCTTCATGATTTTTTTGGTATATTTTAATTATTAAAGATAAGGTATACAAGCATGTAAAGAAATACAGATATAGAAAACTTTTCCCCCTTTTCCCCCCTCCCTCATACACTTCCTCCCTAAAAACTACCCCAAATAAGATATAATGGAGTTAACATATATATGGTCATTTATTTATTTATTGCTGTGATGGGTGCCCCCTCTTTCTGGGAAGAAACAAAACCTTATCACATTATTAGGGCCATATATTTCATATACGGGTCCCATAACTTAATAAAGGAGAGTAATTATCATATAAGTTGTAACTTATCTTTTCCAATGGAATACGATCACAATTCAGCATGCCATCTCTGAATGTTCAACTCAATTTCATTTTTCCAAGTAATTGCAAAACACTTCCTTCCCACTGCTCAAGCCGGTCGAATAAATGCAAGTTGGGACTTCTCCAATTTTAAACCCAAAATCAATGTTGTGCTATATCCAACTTTGGGTCAAGTTCCAACTTAAACTTAAACAGTCCTTCCAAAAATTCCAAAATTCTACACCAAAAAGGTTTCACCTTTTCACAAAGCCAGACTGAGTGTAGAAAATAACCAGTTTCTTTACCACACCAAAAACATAAATCTGAAGAACTAAATCCTTCTAAGGAGAAAATTATAATTAACCAATCTATATCTCATGTTTATCAATTTAGTCATACTGTCTTCGCACATTGTCATCCATTCTTCCTGTGATATTGGAATAGCTAAGCCTTCCTCCCATTTAATTCTTGATTTAGACAGATCTAACTTTCTCATTTTACATTGTAATAAAGTGGACATTTTTGAAATAAATCCTTTATTGCCTCCCTGTAATTAAAGCTTCAAAATTTGTTTGCTTAGGTAACTTTAACTCCCGACCAAAATTATCTAACAATAAATCACGAACTTGATAACATGTGAACGGTGATTTGACCTAATTTCAAATTTTTCCCTGAGTCCATTAAATAAAAGAAAAGAACCAGCTTTGTAACACTCTTGCACCAACTTAATACCCTGCTGTTCCCGTGATTTTGAGATATTGATTATTCATCGGAAAATAAAGCAATTTATTCTGGTACAATGGAGTCCTACTAGCAAAAATGTTACCTTTAGTTCCAACAATCTGATTCCTATTATTCCATATCCCCATTAAGTGTTTCAACATGGGTAGATGATAATTTTGTAAAAATCGAGGATTCCATTTATTAATCAATTGATCTGAGATATACGGCAAGAGAAAATATATTGGAGAAGGCAATGAATAAAATGAGAGAAGACAAAAAACACTGGAATACAAAGGACAAAAATTTTTTTTCTACCCAGACATAAGTTTTGAGCTCCTGAAGAAGAGTTTAACGCAGCAAAATCGATCCTATGGAAGAAAGGCTATAAATTTATGTTAAGATATCCAGCGGTGTTTAAAATAGTTATCCTAGGGCAGCAAAACAGGCTGTTCTTGGATCCGGAGAAAGCAAGAGAATTTGCAGAATGCCTGCAAAATAGAAAGAGAGATGAAGAGATGTAACAAGAACAGAGAATGATGACAAACTTCATATAAAGAAGAAAAATAATGTATAAGTAAGAACTAAGGAGGGGAAGAAAAGGGAAGTAAGGGGGAATAAAGAGGGTGAGCTTTGTTATATGTGAAGATAAAAGTCTTTTCTGGAGGGGGTTGGGTGGGAGGAAATAACAGTCACTGTGAAATCAGTTGACACTTGCGAGCGGGTTCGCAATCCAAATGGAGAGGGGAGTTGTGGTTGCCTGGCAAGGGATAAGGGGCAACTCAGAGGTGGGGGGGATGGGACATAAGGAAATTTTAGATGTGGGAATAGTGGAAATATTTTATGTTTTAGAAGTGTTGTCTTACAG
This sequence comes from Narcine bancroftii, assembly GCF_036971445.1. Classification (NCBI taxonomy): domain Eukaryota; kingdom Metazoa; phylum Chordata; class Chondrichthyes; order Torpediniformes; family Narcinidae; genus Narcine; species Narcine bancroftii. The sequence goes on along the minus strand of NC_091474.1, from coordinate 236,744,342 downwards.
TGCGTTCAAAAAAAGAAAACAAATGGATATGAGGGAAAGGTGGTGATGAGGAAGCGGAAATGAGAGGTAAACAGAGTATGAAATGGCCATGTTTATATTTATATAACTATAAATATTAACAGAATACATAACCAAATCAAAAGGAAGAGGCTGTTAAATTTACTGAAGAAAGAAAAAATAGATATAGCATTCGTGCAAGAAACACATCTAACTGAAGTGGAACACAAGAAATTAAAGAGAGACTGGGTAGGGCACGTAACGGCAGCATCATATAATTCAAAAGCCAGAGGTGTAGCTATATTAATCAATAAAAATGTACCAATCAAAATAGAGGAGGAAATAATAGATCCAACAAGGAGATATGCAATGATAAGGTGTCAGATATATTCAGAATTCTGGAATTTGCTCAATGTATATGCGCTTAATGAATAGGATCAAAAATTTATGCAAGCTTTTTAAAATTATCTTGCACTTTATCAACTGCTCGAAGGCATTTACTCACATCCATTTTAATTGTAGTAATTTCTCCCCGTATCTCAGACATCGCACCTTGCATTTCAGTGAATCCCTGATTCGTTTGTGTAGCCAAGCTTGCAATTTGACTAACTATATCATTCAAAACAGGAGTAATAGATGATAAATCTAACTTAAGTAAAACAAGCTTCTGCATTTCCATTTCAGGCCTACCCTGCATTAAAATTGTAGCCTCCTACAGTAATTGCTCCTCTTCTTCAGCCAGGCTGGAATCTTCTTCCTCTTCCTCCCCCTCTATCGTTGAAACAGTCAGGACCACCCATCTGCGGGTACAGACCCCACCCCCCAAGCCCAGCATTGCTAGGCTGGGGAGAGTTCAGTCCCCCTGCAGCCTGGGTCCGTTCAGTCATTGTGCAAATGTTTTGGGGATGTGCAAAGCATCCTCCACATCAGGGGAAGATTGATGTCAGTCGCTGGCACCCACAGGACACAAGGCTGGCGACGGTGTCAGAAATACCTTGCTCGTCGATGTCCGCTGAGGTCAGGGAGGAGCTGCACTCAAGCTTGGAGGCTCACTTTGTAAGGTAGGCCACATTTCTTCTGTCCTTCCAACTTGTTTTACTGTTGCTTTCTTCCCAACTGTGCTTTAACTTTCCTCATAGTTATAAGGTAGACACTTTTACCTATATTTTAAGTATATTTAAAACTTTTTCCAAAACTTGTAATTTGGGTTTTAATTAGTTTTGTCATGGAGAAGTGTTGTTCCACGTCCTCTTCCTACACCATCATGCCATGCCCCACCCCGTTCATGATTTATTTTTTGATAATAATCTTGCTTCATTTGAGCAACTTTCTACTAAATTAAATTTACCAAATTTTCCTTTTTTTTTTAGTTATTTGCAAATTAGGGGATTTCTCCATTCTCAATAATGAAACCTTTCCCAGCCTCCTGTTATGAATTTTATAGAAATAATGTTTAACTATCTCAGAAAAAGTTAATATCTGATGCATATAATGCTTTGTTGAAATCAAGGCCAAGCTCATTGGACAAATTTTAAAAGACATGGGAGCAGAAACTCCATATTTCAATTTCTGAAGATTCTTGGAATTCCATTTTTTAAGTTGATTAATACATCATCTCTATGTGCCCGTCACTCACTACTACAATTTAAAGTTGTGCATAGAAAATATATGTCAAAAGTTAAATTAGCTCACATTTACCCTAACATTAACTAAGTTTGTGACAGATGTAAGAATGAGGATGGTTCACTAATTCATATGTTCTGGTCTTGTCTGGCCCTAGTCAAATATTTGGAAGAGGTTTTCTATACATTATCAATAAATATTTAAGCAAAAGTTACAGCAGATCCATTAAAAACATTGTTTGGGACAGGTGAACAGAAGGTGGAAAAATTCTCTTCATTCTCGACATCATCTATTAGCCTTCACTTCTCTTATTGTGAGATGAGTAATTTTGATCCAATGGAAGGACGCTGTCCCGCCATCTCATCATCAATGGTTACATTATATGATGTCATATCTAACTTTGGAGGAAATAAGATATTCAACAAGTGTTTTAAATTTTAAATGTTCTAATCTTTGAATTACTTTCATTACCTTTAATGGGAACAATAATTATGTGATTCTCATGGATTTGCATTCTTCTCATTTTTACTAGTAGTGAAACATTTCTTTAAGTTGCCATGCAGCCTTGGAATGGTTTAGGGCTTGGATTATATATAATCATATTTTTAAGTTTGTAATTTTTTGTGAGTTGTACAAACACTTTATTTATTTGTTTAATAATTCAGTACAAACATTAAATTTAATAAATTAACAGAAAGTCATCATCAACCAAATAACTGCTCGATTTTGTCTCTCTTCATAAGTACGGATGTCCAGCTCGTCGGTGTTCTGGCTCCCCTCTCATGAGAACCTGAGCCTCTGAACAATGGTTCAAGAACTAAGTGGCACAATCCGCCACATAACCCACCCACCGCCTCCCCCCCAACCCCCAGAATCGGAGTATTGGATGTGGTTAGGATGTCGAGTTAAGGGTGGGTTTGGTCATGATGGTGGATGCCCCCTGTGGCAGGATTGTGCTACCTGCACTGGTTGGTCAATGTCCAAGTGTGCCAGCTTGAGATGGTCCAGAGAGACAGTCTCGTGTCAGATGACCACGTCAATGATGAATACCATGGCATCATGTTGTAGTACTCTGAATGGCTCCCTATATGGCTTTTGCAGAGGTGTATGGTGGGAATTTTAGTGAAGGAAAATGTACTGGAAATTCTGGAGGTTGGGTGGAACGTACGTGGTTAAGAGACTGTGTTGGGATGTTGGGACTGGAGAAATCGTGCCCACCTTCTCAACTGTAAACAGGGCACCGTACACCAGCTTAGCTGAGGAAGTGGCAAGATCCTCCTTTGGGGAAATGTGTATGCCTAGCTTGACCCATGACAATTCGTCCATCCAGTCTGGGCCTGTGAGCCATGTCTTGAGGGAGGCCGGTGAAAACGCTCCACTATGCCATTTTCTTGTGGGTGGTAGGCCGCTGTGTAGCGCAGCTTAGTGCTAAGCAGCTGGGCCATTTCTGCTCACCTCTGTCAGAGGAGATGTTTACTGGCAAGCCAAAACAGGCTATCCAGTGGGCGGTGAGGGCACATGTGGAGGTGTCCAAGAGTGGGACGGCCTCTGGCCATCTCGTGAATCTGTCCATGGTGCTGAAAAGGTGGGTGACATCTCTGGGTGGGGATGGTGGTCCAACGATGTTGATGTGGATGTGGTCGAAACATTGATGTGTCAGGGCAAAGTTCTGAAACGGCGCCTTGATGTATCACTGAATCTTGGAGATTTGACAGGGGATACATGGTCTAGCCCAGTTGCCGACCTGTTTGTGCAACCCCTGCCATGTGAAGTTGGCTGCAATAAGTTCCTTTGTTACCTGAATGGAAGGGTGAGCTAGGGTGTGAACCAAGCCGAAGATCTGGCGTCGCCAGGCAGAGGGGATGTTGGGTCTTGGCTGCCCCACAGACACATCACAGAGGAGTGTAGTGTCAGTGGGCCCAAATCTCGCATCCTCTAACTTTAGGTTTGAGATAGGAGTGCAGTAGATGAGCATCTCCTCATCCTCTCGCTGGGCAGCTCTCATGGCTGTATAGTCAACACCTAGGGCCAGAGCACAGATAGTATCGATGGTGGTGTGGGATAACACATCTGTGATCTGGTTACTCTTGCCTCCAATGTGCTAGTTGTAAGTTCATGTATTCTGAGATATAGATCAGTTGGTGCTGCTGTTGGGCAAAGGCCAACATGAGTGGTTTGTGCTCTATGAAATCCCTGCCTTCGAGAAAGTAGTGGAAATGATAGATAGTGAGGTAGAGAGTGAGGAGTTCCCAGCCAAGAGGGCTGTATTTCTGCTTGGGGAGTCTCAGGTGATGATTGAAAAAGGCGATGGGCTGCCAGCTACAATTGATCAGTTTCTCCAGCACTCCACCCATGGCTGTGCCAGATGCATTGACCGTGAAAGTTGTCGGTGTGTTGGCCCATGGATGCCACAACACTGTTGCCTTTGCAGAGCTTCTTTGGCATTGTCGAACACAGTTGTGGCTGTATCATCCCAAATTAGCTCTTTCAGCTTGTTGGCCAGGGCCTTGAAAAGTGGTTGCATTATCCTGTGTGCTCCTGGCACGAAACAGTGATAGACATTGACCATGCCAACAAACTCTTGGAGTCCCTTCACAGTAAAGGGTTTGGGAAACCTACAAATGGCCTCGACCTTGGACGGGAGAGGGACTGCTCCATGCTGGTTGATGTGTGGCTGAGGAAGTTGATCGAAAAACAAGGAAGTTGATTTACCTATTAATTCATTGGGTAGGATAAATACAATTAAGATTAATATTTTTCCACGTACACAATATTTGTTTCAATCTATTCCGTATTTACTTGATAATATTTTTTTTTGAGATTTGAATAAAATGGTTAGGGAGTTTTTATGGAGAGGTAAATTTTCGAGAGTAGCTTTGAATAAATTAACTTGGAAATATGAGTTAGGGGGATTACGTTTACCACATTTTCAAAATTATTATGAAGCAGCCCAACTTAAATTTATTAGTTCATTGATGGATTTGGTACGGCCTCCTAGTTGGGCCAAAATTGAGATGGCAAATATTTCTGAATTTGACATCAATTTTTGTTTAGATGGAATATAAATTTGTTACAACAATATAATGTGCCTATACTAAAACATTTAATGAAGTTATGGATAAAGAAAAATAAAATGATAGGCTCTAGGAGTAAATTATCGGCTTTGACTCCATTGTATAATAATCAACTTATTTCTTTTTCAATACACAATCAAAGTTTATTGCATTGGAGATTTAAAGGTGTGAAAAATTTGGGAGATTGTTTTAAAGAGGGTAAATTTTTATCTTTTAATCAGATGAGGGAAAGTTTTGGTATTGATAAGAACTCTATTTCTTTATTATCAAATTCGATCTTTGGTAAAATGTATGTTTGGTAGAGATATAATTTTACCTGAAATGACTAAATTTGAGACTTTTCTTATGAAGGTACCAGAGAAAGGTTATATTTCATCTATGTATCAGATATTACAGGATGATTGGGATAAATCTAAAAGTAAATGGGAAGTGGATACTGGTTTTATTTTTTCCAAGGATGATTGGTTAGATATCTGTTATAATAGTGTAACTAGACTGATCAATGCACGTTATGCAATGATTAACTATAATTTTTTACATCAATTATATTTGACACCTGAAAAATTTTTAAAAATATGGTTTTCATGAATCAGATTTGTGTTTTAGATGTGGTGATATGGTTGGAACTTTTTTTATTCTGTTTGGTCATGTATACATATACAATCTTTTTGGAAGAAAATTCAATCGTTTTTAGAATATCTGTATAAGATTAAAATAGTTTTAGATCCAACAGTATTTTTATTGGGTCGTTTGCAACCTCTGAAAGGCTTGGGATTAGATAAGTTTCAACTTGCTTTTGTATATTTAGCTTTATCTGTAGCGAAAACATATATTGCTAGTACATGGAAAGATACAAATATGATTGATATTAATAGATGGCATAACGAGATGAAATATTGTTTAATAATGGAAAAAATTACACGTGATAATTATATTTTTTTATTAATAAGTGGTTGTTATATTCAGAATATTTACATTTCAATTTACATTGATTAGATCTTAATATGTATATTTAATTTTTCTTTATTTTTTTTTTCTTTTCTTTCTTTATGGCTCTCCTTAGGAGAGTTGGCTGAAGGGGGGTGGGGGGGGTTCTTTTCTTTTCTTTTTTTTCCTATATATATTTAAAAAAAGTTCATGTTTATGGTTAATTGTTGTATATGTCATATACTATTTGTTTTTTGAATGAATAAATAAAGTTTATAAAAAAAAAAAAGAAATGAGGCCAAACTAGCACTTGGCAAGATTGACTGCCAGGCTATGCTCGCTGAGCTTCTGATAGAGCTGATGGAGGTTTGCGTGGTGTTGCTGGTGAGAGCGGCTGGCAATGAAGATGACGTCAAGGTAGATGAACATGAAGACAGCGCCACAGCCTATCATGTCAAGCTTTGGAAAGCTTTGGCAGCATTCTTGAGGCCAAAAGGCATGTTCAGAAATGGGGTAATGAGAGCCATCTTGGGGATGTTGTCTGGGTGGATTGGAATATGATGGTAGCCAGGTTGATTTTGGAAAATACTTTGGCACAATCTAGGTTTGATAGTGCAGTCCTGGATGTGAGGGACAGGGTACTGGTCAGCTGTTGTGACCTCCTGTTGTAGTCCTCACAAGGTCTCCATCCCCCAGATGTTTGGGGAACCATGTGAAATGGGGATGCCCATGGGTTGTCTGAGTGGCAAACTATCCCCATTTCCTCCATCCTGTGGACTCTTCTTTGGCCAGTTAGAGATTGCTGGGGGGGGGGGGGGCAGGCTGCATACGTGTGCATGGAGTGGTGGTTTGGTGGGGGAATATGGTACTCAACCCCATGCTTGAGGCTGGCCGTTAAGAACTGGGGTGTTATGATGTCCGGGAAATCAGCTAAGATCCTGGCATACTCATTGTCGGAGAAGGTCATCGAACTAAGGTGGGGTGCAGTCAATTCGTCATGGTGCAAGGTGATCGATTCAAATATCTTAGAATTGATGAGATGTTATCCTTTCAAATCGACCAGCAGGGAGTGAACCCCAAGAAAGGTGGCACTCAGCAGCAGTTGTGAGATATTGGTGATAGAAAAGGTCCATTTGAAATGGCAAGAGTTGAAATTGAGGGGGATTGTGTGGCCCCCATATGTCCTGTTGTTGCTGCTGTTGGCAGCCATCATGGGAGACCCCTTCTTTCCAGAACAAGTACCGATGCTTGGGGGTGGCAACACACTGACCTCCGCTCCTGTGTCGATGAGAAAATGCTGCCCTGAATGGTGATCCCAGATGTAGAGAAGTGGATCTTTTTGGGTGGCTGCCATTGCCACTACCAATGGCTGGCTGGGGCATTTCCCCAAATGCATGTAGGGTGGTCAGCATCGGTGGGCTGCGGAGCCCCATCTTTGATGGTAGTAGCACCACTTGTCCTTGCTAGCACTGTTTGAGGCTGACATCGCTGTCTTCCTTTCCATGGAGTCTGGGGCTGTTCATATTGCCTGGCAATACCAGTTGATGGTTGCTTCCTCCTGCTGTTTGGCTTGCCATAGTAAGTCCACACGGGCTGCCAGCCATTGGGGGTCATTGAAATCATCATCTGAGAGGAGTAGGTGGATGTACTCAAGCATATCCTTGAAGAAAACCTGTTCAAAGAGGAGGGAGGTCTTGTGTCCATCCATTATGGTGAGCATTTCATTCATGAGCATGAATAGTTTGTGGTCACCTAGGCCGTCCATGTGCAGCAATTTTGCTGCCCTGTCATGATGGGAGTGTTTTGATTCCTTCATAATTGTTGTTGGCTGGTGGTTGGTGAAGGTAATCATGGATGCGCCTGGTGATTTCCTGGTCCAGTGCACTGACCACATAGTAGCATTATGTGGTGCCGGCAGTTATCTGGCGTATGTGAAATTGGGCTTCGGCATGTTCAAACCATATTTGCAGTTGTGCTATCAAGAGGTGGGAAGTTTGAGTGGATCGTCGAAGTCACACCCGTAGTCGTTTGTGAGTATTTTTAACAGTTTGGTACAAACATTAAATTTAATAAATGAACAGTTCAGTTCAGAACCCATAGTCAGCCAAAATAACTTCCGTCCAGTCTTCCTTTCTTCTCTCCTCTCTACGATGTCATAAGTGCTGGTGAAGTTCTGGCTCCCCTCTCACAAGAGTCTGCACCTCCGAACGACGGGCCAAGACCTAAGAGGCATGATCCACCACAAGTTTTTTTTTCTCTTTTTTTAAATTTTTTTCTTTACTTCAATATATCCTTGAAACAATAATGTATAAGGTTATAAAAATATTTGTTAACAAGTTGATAACTTTGTTACAGCTGTATGAAAGTTATACATCAATCTTTTTTTCAGTATGTATATTATTTTATAAAAACCATAAAAATACTGAAAAGAACCACGTGAAATAGTACTCAGGAGACGGGGTGCAGGCCTGGATTAGGAGTGTGGGGAACCAGTGTTCTGAAGCAGTTGTGAGAGAATAGGCAAGACCTTGGTATGTTCAAATGAAGGGAAAGAACTGGGGCCAAGATGAGTTTGAAGTGCATGACTATGGCTCCCAAAGGGACCATGGCAAATAATCAGATCATGAACCAGATACCAACCCATTGGGATTCCTGAATGGTTGGATTGCAGATTATCAGTGTTTTAGTGTATCCTGTTTAAACGTGATGTGTCTGCATGCGCCCTACTGGTGCCTTCAGCAGTGGTGGATGGATCTCAGGTGTTGCCAGTGTCTGGTGCTCAGTGCACTGAGAATGAGCAGCATTTCATTCATCCAGATGAAAGGCAGGGTGGAGAGCAAATTGGAAGTTGCCGGATCAACCCTTGCAAGCAGCTAACAGTGAACATAAACTGCCTCAGTTGGTATGTATGAACTTAATACCACCCTATGAAGAGCTTTTTGATCTTATGAACTACTCAACGTTGTTCACTATCAGCACAGATATACATTGTAGACCAAGTATTCCACATAATTTTGTCTGATTGTCAGCTCTTTATGCAGCTGCAGGAAGCCCTTTATTCAATGCATAATGTTTGCATTCCCATTCCCGTAATGTCTGCATTCCCATTCCCGTAATGTCTGCATTCCCATTCCCGTAATGTCTGCATTCCCATTCCCGTAATGTCTGCATTCCCATTCCCGTAATGTCTGCATTCCCATTCCCGTAATGTCTGCATTCCCATTCCCGTAATGTCTGCATTCCCATTCCCGTAATGTCTGCATTCCCATTCCCGTAATGTCTGCATTCCCATTCCCGTAATGTCTGCATTCCCATTCCCGTAATGTCTGCATTCCCATTCCCGTAATGTCTGCATTCCCATTCCCGTAATGTCTGCATTCCCATTCCCGTAATGTCTGCATTCCCATTCCCGTAATGTCTGCATTCCCATTCCCGTAATGTCTGCATTCCCATTCCCGTAATGTCTGCATTCCCATTCCCGTAATGTCTGCATTCCCATTCCCGTAATGTCTGCATTCCCATTCCCGTAATGTCTGCATTCCCATTCCCGTAATGTCTGCATTCCCATTCCCGTAATGTCTGCATTCCCATTCCCGTAATGTCTGCATTCCCATTCCCGTAATGTCTGCATTCCCATTCCCGTAATGTCTGCATTCCCATTCCCGTAATGTCTGCATTCCCATTCCCGTAATGTCTGCATTCCCATTCCCGTAATGTCTGCATTCCCATTCCCGTAATGTCTGCATTCCCATTCCCGTAATGTCTGCATTCCCATTCCCGTAATGTCTGCATTCCCATTCCCGTAATGTCTGCATTCCCATTCCCGTAATGTCTGCATTCCCATTCCCGTAATGTCTGCATTCCCATTCCCGTAATGTCTGCATTCCCATTCCCGTAATGTCTGCATTCCCATTCCCGTAATGTCTGCATTCCCATTCCCGTAATGTCTGCATTCCCATTCCCGTAATGTCTGCATTCCCATTCCCGTAATGTCTGCATTCCCATTCCCGTAATGTCTGCATTCCCATTCCCGTAATGTCTGCATTCCCATTCCCGTAATGTCTGCATTCCCATTCCCGTAATGTCTGCATTCCCATTCCCGTAATGTCTGCATTCCCATTCCCGTAATGTCTGCATTCCCATTCCCGTAATGTCTGCATTCCCATTCCCGTAATGTCTGCATTCCCATTCCCGTAATGTCTGCATTCCCATTCCCGTAATGTCTGCATTCCCATTCCCGTAATGTCTGCATTCCCATTCCCGTAATGTCTGCATTCCCATTCCCGTAATGTCTGCATTCCCATTCCCGTAATGTCTGCATTCCCATTCCCGTAATGTCTGCATTCCCATTCCCGTAATGTCTGCATTCCCATTCCCGTAATGTCTGCATTCCCATTCCCGTAATGTCTGCATTCCCATTCCCGTAATGTCTGCATTCCCATTCCCGTAATGTCTGCATTCCCATTCCCGTAATGTCTGCATTCCCATTCCCATAATGTCTGCATTCCCATTCCCATAATGTCTACATTCCCATTCCCGTAATGTCTGCATTCCCATTCCCGTAATGTCTGCATTCCCATTCCCATAATGTCTGCATTCCCATTCCCATAATGTCTGCATTCCCATTCCCATAATGTCTGCATTCCCATTCCCATAATGTCTGCATTCCCATTCCCATAATGTCTACATTCCCATTCCCGTAATGTCTGCATTCCCATTCCCGTAATGTCTGCATTCCCATTCCCATAATGTCTGCATTCCCATTCCCATAATGTCTGCATTCCCATTCCCATAATGTCTGCATTCCCATTCCCGTAATGTCTGCATTCCCATTCCCGTAATGTCTGCATTCCCATTCCCGTAATGTCTGCATTCCCATTCCCATAATGTCTGCATTCCCATTCCCATAATGTCTGCATTCCCATTCCCATAATGTCTGCATTCCCATTCCCATAATGTCTGCATTCCCATTCCCATAATGTCTGCATTCCCATTCCCATAATGTCTGCATTCCCATTCCCGTAATGTCTGCATTCCCATTCCCGTAATGTCTGCATTCCCATTCCCGTAATGTCTGCATTCCCATTCCCATAATGTCTGCATTCCCATTCCCATAATGTCTACATTCCCATTCCCGTAATGTCTGCATTCCCATTCCCGTAATGTCTGCATTCCCATTCCCGTAATGTCTGCATTCCCATTCCCGTAATGTCTGCATTCCCATTCCCGTAATGTCTGCATTCCCATTCCCGTAATGTCTGCATTCCCATTCCCATAATGTCTGCATTCCCATTCCCATAATGTCTGCATTCCCATTCCCATAATGTCTGCATTCCCATTCCCGTAATGTCTGCATTCCCATTCCCGTAATGTCTGCATTCCCATTCCCGTAATGTCTGCATTCCCATTCCCGTAATGTCTGCATTCCCATTCCCGTAATGTCTGCATTCCCATTCCCATAATGTCTACATTCCCATTCCCGTAATGTCTGCATTCCCATTCCCGTAATGTCTGCATTCCCATTCCCATAATGTCTGCATTCCCATTCCCATAATGTCTGCATTCCCATTCCCATAATGTCTGCATTCCCATTCCCATAATGTCTGCATTCCCATTCCCATAATGTCTACATTCCCATTCCCGTAATGTCTGCATTCCCATTCCCGTAATGTCTGCATTCCCATTCCCGTAATGTCTGCATTCCCATTCCCATAATGTCTGCATTCCCATTCCCATAATGTCTGCATTCCCATTCCCATAATGTCTGCATTCCCATTCCCGTAATGTCTGCATTCCCATTCCCATAATGTCTGCATTCCCATTCCCATAATGTCTGCATTCCCATTCCCATAATGTCTGCATTCCCATTCCCATAATGTCTGCATTCCCATTCCCATAATGTCTGCATTCCCATTCCCATAATGTCTGCATTCCCATTCCCATAATGTCTGCATTCCCATTCCCGTAATGTCTGCATTCCCATTCCCGTAATGTCTGCATTCCCATTCCCGTAATGTCTGCATTCCCATTCCCGTAATGTCTGCATTCCCATTCCCATAATGTCTACATTCCCATTCCCGTAATGTCTGCATTCCCATTCCCGTAATGTCTGCATTCCCATTCCCGTAATGTCTGCATTCCCATTCCCATAATGTCTGCATTCCCATTCCCGTAATGTCTGCATTCCCATTCCCGTAATGTCTGCATTCCCATTCCCGTAATGTCTGCATTCCCATTCCCGTAATGTCTGCATTCCCATTCCCGTAATGTCTGCATTCCCATTCCCGTAATGTCTGCATTCCCATTCCCGTAATGTCTGCATTCCCATTCCCGTAATGTCTGCATTCCCATTCCCGTAATGTCTGCATTCCCATTCCCATAATGTCTGCATTCCCATTCCCATAATGTCTGCATTCCCATTCCCGTAATGTCTGCATTCCCATTCCCGTAATGTCTGCATTCCCATTCCCGTAATGTCTGCATTCCCATTCCCATAATGTCTGCATTCCCATTCCCATAATGTCTACATTCCCATTCCCGTAATGTCTGCATTCCCATTCCCGTAATGTCTGCATTCCCATTCCCGTAATGTCTGCATTCCCATTCCCATAATGTCTGCATTCCCATTCCCATAATGTCTGCATTCCCATTCCCATAATGTCTGCATTCCCATTCCCATAATGTCTACATTCCCATTCCCGTAATGTCTGCATTCCCATTCCCGTAATGTCTGCATTCCCATTCCCGTAATGTCTGCATTCCCATTCCCATAATGTCTGCATTCCCATTCCCGTAATGTCTGCATTCCCATTCCCGTAATGTCTGCATTCCCATTCCCATAATGTCTGCATTCCCATTCCCATAATGTCTGCATTCCCATTCCCATAATGTCTGCATTCCCATTCCCATAATGTCTGCATTCCCATTCCCATAATGTCTGCATTCCCATTCCCATAATGTCTGCATTCCCATTCCCGTAATGTCTGCATTCCCATTCCCGTAATGTCTGCATTCCCATTCCCGTAATGTCTGCATTCCCATTCCCATAATGTCTGCATTCCCATTCCCATAATGTCTACATTCCCATTCCCGTAATGTCTGCATTCCCATTCCCGTAATGTCTGCATTCCCATTCCCATAATGTCTGCATTCCCATTCCCATAATGTCTGCATTCCCATTCCCATAATGTCTGCATTCCCATTCCCGTAATGTCTGCATTCCCATTCCCGTAATGTCTGCATTCCCATTCCCGTAATGTCTGCATTCCCATTCCCGTAATGTCTGCATTCCCATTCCCGTAATGTTTGCATTCCCATTCCCATAACAGCAGAAACTCTTCCTATTTCACCTTTGTAGACATTTTGAGCATTTCACAAAGCTTACAGAAGAATGGTAGCTCTGTTTAAGAAACAGGTTTATTGATGTAATGCAAATGTATTGGTGGATTTAACAAAAATTTCCACAGCAGGGTGGTTAATGTTGGGCAGACCATTCACAGCACTGCTGTGCATTTAAACAGTGTGGTGTCGGTAAGTAAAAAAAAATCTGAACAGCATTTTGTTGGTTTCCAAACCCACTTAAAGTTCAGGGATCAATGAGTACCACAGATTTGCAGAGATTCAGTCCTCTGGACAGGTCCCAGACCATTTCCCTATTCAGGATCTGCCTGCTCTGCATAGTTGTTTCAGCATTCTGGATAGGTCTAAGATCTTTTCCCAGTTTAGGAACTCTTTGCACCAGACTGTTTCCCAGTTCAGGGGTCATTTACACCACATTGTTGCGGTGTTTCGGCACTAAAGGCAGGTCCCAGACCTTTTTCTAGTTGAGGTTTGTTTATACCATGCTGTGAAATGTTTCAACACGCTGGACAGGGCTCAGACCTTTTCCCCGTTAGGGAGTTGTCTGTATGACACTTTTGCAATGGTTTAGCATTCTGGATAAGTCTTAGACCATTTCCCAGTTCAGACTTATAGCACCTCACTGTTGCAGCCTACAAAGCAAGGGCAAAAACTATAGATGGCTGTGATGCTTCATTATCCGAAGAGCTGAACACCTTCTATGCCCACTTTGAGAAGAAGAACCAAACAGTGCCTACTAGAATCCCTGTAAAGGCCGAGGACCTGTGATATCTGTCTCTGAGGGTGATGTCAGAACATCATTCAAGATGTTCACAAGGTGAACAAGCTCTGACTGCATAGAAACATGCCAAATTTGGCCCTTCTAGTCTATGCGGAACATTTTGTCCCACCTAACTCAACTGACCTACACTCAACCCATAGCTCTCCATTCCTTTCCCTCCACCACTTCATCCGGAATCTCATTTCACACACTCACCACTCTCTGAGTAAAGAGGTCCCCCCCCTCAAGTTTACTCTAAACTTTTTCCCCCTAACTCTCACCTTATGTCCTCTCATTTGTCTCTCTCCCACCTCTCTGTAAAGGGAAAAAAAACCACTCCACTTCAACTCTATCTATATCCCAAATAATTATAAATATTTCAATCAAATCCCCTCTCAATCTTCTACATTCCAAAGAATAAAGACCTAACTTATTAAACCTTTCCATTAGACCTTTAACCCTGGAAACATTTTAGTAAATCTTCTCTGCACTTTCTCCAATTTATTGATATATTTCCTATACTTTAGTGACCAAAACTGTACACAATACACCAAGTTTGGCATCACCAATGTCTTGTAAAATTTTAACATTACATCCCAGCTCCTATACTCAATGCTCTGATTTATAAAGTCCAACATATCGTAAGTTTTCTTCACCACCCTACCCATATGTGACTTCACATTCAGCGGACTATGTACCATTATTCCTAGATCCCTCTGTTCTACTGAACTCTTCAATGCCCTACCATTCACCATGTATGTCCTATTCGGATTAGCTCTACTAAAATGTATCTCCTTACACTTATCTGCATTAAACTCCAACTGCCATTTCACAGCCTACTCTTTGAACTGACCTAAATCCCTCTGCAAGCTTTGAAACCCTTCTTCACTAACCACAGCTCCACCTGTCTTAGTATCATCCACATACTTACTAATCCAATTTACCACCCCATCATCCAGATCATTAATGTATATTACAAATAGTAATGGACCCAATACTGAACCCTGAGGCACATCATTAGTCACTGGCTTCCAATTTGACAAACAGTTATCTACCACTACTCTCTGGCATCTCCCATTCAACCATTGTTGAATCCATTTTACTACTTCAATGTTAACCTAATGATTGAACCTTCCTAATTAACCTTCCCTGAGGAACCTTATCAAAGGCCTTACTTAAGTCCATATATACAATGTCCACTGCCTTACCCTCATCAACTTTCCTAGTAACCTCCTCAAAAAATTCTAAGGTTTGTCAAACATGATCTCCCCCTCAAAATTCTATGTTGACTGTTTCTAATCAAACCTTTACTATCCAAATATTTAAATACACCATCTCTAAGAATACCTTCCATTAACTTACCCACTACTAACATCAAACTTACAGGACTATAATTACTAGATTTACTCCTCACACATTTTTTAAACAATGGAACAACATGAGCCACTCTCCAGTCCTCTGGCACCATTCCCATTACTAAATTCATTTTAAATAACTCCATCAAAGTCCCTACTATTTCTACACTAACCTCCCTCAAGGTCCTAGGAAATGACTTGTCAGGACCTGGAGATTTATCCACCTTTATTTTCCTTAAAAGTGCCTGAACTTCCTCTTCTTTAATCTTCATCACTTTCTTAACTTCCCTACTTATTTCCCTTACTTTACATAGATCAATATGCTTCTCCTTAGTATGTACAGAAGAAAAAAAACTGTTAAAAATCTCCACCGTCTCCTTTGGCTCCACAAACAGCCTTCTACGCTAATCCTCTTGGGGACCAATTTTATCCATCATGATCCTTTTGCTTCTAATATATCTTTAGAAATGCTTTGGATTTATTTTCACCTTACTTGACAAAGCAACCTCGTATCTCGACTTAGCCTTTCTAATTTCCTTCTTAAGATTCTTTTTACATTCTTTATATTCCTTTAACACTTCATTTGCTTCTTGTTTTCTATACTTTTTGTACACCTCTCTCTTTTTCTGAACCATATTTTTAATAACCCTTGAAAACCAAAGTTCCATAAAACATTTAACCTTTCCTTTCATTCTAACAGCAACATACCGTCTCCGTACCCTTAAAATTTCATCTTTGAATGCCCTCCATTTTCCTTCTACATCTTTCCTATAAAAATAATTTATTCCAGTCCACATATTCCATATCTATTCTCATCTCCTAAAAATGAGCCTTTCTCCAATCAAAAATTTCAACCCTCGGTCCAAACCAATCTTTCGCCATAATTATTTTGAAACCAATAGTATTGTGATCAGTGGACCCAAAGTGCTCCCCAACACATACCTCCGTCACCTGACTTATCTCATTTCCTAATACAGATCCAAACTGCCTCTTCTCTATATTGATGTAGAAAACTACCCTGCACACATTTAACCAGCTCCAAACCGTCCAGCCCATTTAGAGTATAGGTGTCCTAGTCAGTGTGTGGAAAGTTAAAATCTCCCACTATCACAACCTGGTGCTCACTACAAATATCTGCCATTTCCTTATAAATTTGTTCCTCCAGTTCCCTCTCCACATTAAGTGGTCTATAATACACCCCCATAAGTGTTACCATTTCTTTCCCACACCTCAATTCCACCCATAATGCTTCTCTAGATGAGATCTCTAATCTATCCTTCCAAAGCACCGCTGTGATACTCTCTCTAACAAGCAATCAACACGTCCCCTTCTTGTTCCCCTATTCTATCACACCTGAAGAAACAAAATCCTGGTATGTTTACTTGCCATTCTTTTGCAGCCATATTTCACTAATGGCTACCACATCATGATTCCAATTATCTAACCATACTCTAAACTCATCTACTTTTCTCACAGTTCTCCTCGCATTGAAATAAATGTATTTAAGAAAATCTCCTTCCCTTGCTCTCTGTTGATTATTAATGGTGCATACAACTTCTCTGACTTCAATTTCATCCTTCTCCTCTACATGTATTCTTTCATTCTGGTACTCCCCCTTCATATCTAGTTTAAACCCACTGGAGCCACACCAGCAAACCTACCTGCAAGAATATTTGTCCCTTTCCAGTTAAGATATAAACCATCCCTCCAAAACAGTTCCCACCTTTCCAGGAACATTACCCATTATCTACAAATCTAAACCCCTCCATCCTGCACCACGTTTTCAGCCACGTGTTTACTGCACTATTTCTTACCTCACCTGCACATGGCCCTGGTAGAAATTTTGAGACTGCTAATCTGGAGGTACTGTCCTTTAACCTAGCTCCCTAAACTCATCCTGCATGACCATCACATCCTTCCTCCCCACATCATTGGTTCCCATATGGACCACAACATCTGGCTGTTCTCCCTCAGTATACCATCTATAATATCCCGTACCCTTGCACCAGGGAGGCAACATACCATATGAGATATCCAATCTCTTCCACAGAACCTTCTATCTGTTCCCCTAACTATAAAATCCCCTATCACAATCCCATGCCTCCTCTTCCCTTCTTAGTTATAGGACCAGACTCTGTGCCGGATACCTGATTATTACAACTTGCCCCCAGTACATCAACCCCTTCAACAATAGCCAAAGTGGCACTCACCGGAGAACCCAACACTGCCTGTCTATTACCTTTCCTCCTAACCATAATCCAACTACCCTCCTTCCGACTCTTAAGTATAGCATTATTCCTGTAGCTACTATCTATAACCCCTTGGCTCCCAAAAGCACCTCAGCCCGTGCAACTCCAGTTCCAATTCCTCAACTTGGCAGAGTATTTGAAATCTGCATCAACCAACTAGCCAGAGTGTTCACGGACATTTTCACCTCTCATCACTTCTCACCTGCTTCAAAAGGGCATCAGTCATCCTGGTACCCAAGAAGAACTGTGTGAGCTGCCTCGATGACTACCACTCAGGAGCACTAACTTCTACTGTGATGGAATGCTTTGAGAGCCTGGTCATGGCCAGAACTAACAAATATGCAAATATCTGGACCCACTGCAATTTGCCTATTGTCACAATCGCTCCATGGCAGATGCAATTTCGCTGGCTCTTCACTCAGCTCTGGATCACCTCTTCATTGACTATGGCTCAGCCTTCAAAACCATTATTCCCTCCATGCTGGTCAAGAAGCTACAAACTCTGGGCCTCTGCATCCCCCTCTGCATCTGGATTCTTGACTTTCCCATCAGAAGATCGCAGATAGTATAAATTGGAAACAACATCTCCTCCTCACTGATTATCAACTCAGGTGTACTTAGCCCAATACTTGACTCATTATACACCCATGACCATGTGGCAAGGCAGAATTTCAATGCTATCTACAAGTTTTCTGATGACATCACAGTTGTTGGCAAAATCACAAACGGCAATAAGGAAGTGTAAAGGATGGAGAGAAATCAGCTCAATGAATGGTGTAATGGCTAAGGAGATTATTGTGGACTTCAGAAGGAAGTCAGGGGAACATGATCTAATCCTCATTGAGGGCTCAGTAGTGGAGAGGGTCAAGAACTTCAAATTCCTTGGTGTCAACATCTCCACGGATCTGTCCTGGAGCCTTGAGCATTCACAAAGAAGGCTCTACAGCAGCTATACTTTGTGAGGTGTTTGAGGATATTCAGTATTATCACCAAAAACTCACAAAAACTTATACAGGTGTACAGTGGAGAGCATTCCAGCTGGTTGCCTAGGTGCCTGGTATGGAGGTGCCAACTCTCAGGACAAGAATAAACCCCAGAGGGTTGTCAACTCAGCTTATGACATCACAGGCACCAGACCACTCCATTGAAGACAACAACATGAGGCAGCCTCTATACTCAAGGACCCCACCACCCAGGCCACGCCCTCTTCAGTCTGCTACCATGGGGAAAAGGTACAGGAGCCTAAAGACGGGCACTCAGTGGCACAAGGACAGCTTCTTCCCCGCTGCCATCAGATTCCTGAATAATCAATGAACCAAAGACACCGCCTTACATTTTGTGCATTAGCATTTTAATCTTTTTATTTATAGTAATATTGAATGTTTGCATTCTTCCGCAGAACACCAAATTTCTTTGTATTGTTTCAGCACTCTGGACAGGGCTCAGACCATTTCCCCCTTCAGAGACTTTTAGCACTGCACAGTTGATGTGTTTCAGTGCCATGGACTGTTCTCAGACTTTGGTTTCCAGATCAGGAACCCACTGGTTCATAAGAGTCATCCAAACCAAACTATTTCATGACAACCTGGGCTAATTTGCCTGCATTTGGTCCAAATTTCTCTGAGCCGCACTTATCCACGAATCTGTATTAATGAATGTTGCACTTTGTTAATGCATTCCAGACACTGACCACCCACTGACTGATAAATTGCCTTGCATATCATTTCTAAATTGTTTCCCTCTCACCTTAAATCTATGCTTTCTAGTCCAGAATCATCTACCAGTCATTTTCTCCATACTTTCTATGATTTTCTGAACCTCTATATCACATTCAACCCCATTCGCACTAGGATATAAAGGCCCAGCCTACCCCACATCTTCAGACAACTCAATCTCTCCATTCGCAGCGACGTCCTGGCAAACCACCTCTGCGTGTATTCCAATTTCTTGGTGTTTTTCCAAATCCTGGGTGGCTAGAACTTCTAAGTGTGGCCTCCCCAACACTACGTGAAGCTGACTCATGCATTCCCAAATTCAGTACTCTATAGCCTGCCCAATAAAGGCCGGCATGCCAAATGCCTCCTTTACCACTAATCCACCTGAGTTGCCACTATCAAGGATCTAACGCACCAGTAAACCTGGCTCTCTCTCACATCTTACTTCTCCAGGGCCCTTTCACTGTACAAGTCCAGTCATGGATGACTTACCAAAGTGCAACACCACACATTTGTTAGCATTAAATGCTATTGGCCTCCTCTTGGCCCACCTATCCTCTGAATTGAACTTAAATATCCTTCCTTATTGTCTATGACACTGTCAATGTTGACATCATCCACAAATTTATGAATTGTTAACTATGTTATATCCTTAATATACAGTAGATTACAAATAGCAGCAAGCCAGAGGTTCTCAAACAGTTGGCCATGGCCCATTATTGGGCCACAGCATGCTTCCACGTGGGTCTTCAAAATGTTAAATAAAATACTTTAAATTAGATAAATGTGTTTCTTACAGAGCTGCCTTTAAGGTGATAATATTCCTCAGTCATTGCCACTAGTGGGCCTTGCCATGTTAGGCCAGAAGCCAGGTTAGCCTTAGACCAAAAAAAGGTTGAGAACCACTGTGAGTGTACCCAGCAGTGATTCCTTCGGCACTGCATCTCAATTAGGAAAACATCCTTCCACTGCTACCTTTTGCCTCATTCCACTGAGCCAGGTTTGAATCTAACAAGCCAGTTCACCTTGGATTCCCTGTGACTTACCCTTCCAGAATAACCTGCCAGATGGGGCCATGTCAAAGGTCTTATGAAAGTCGATATATCAGAATCTAAATTCATTATGATGAAATTTGGTGATTTAACAGCAGGATCACAGTACAAATATTGCCATAAAATTACATTTAAAATAAATAAATTGGTGCAAAAATAGAGAAAGTGAATTCTGTCACATCTACAGCCACATTGCTTTCCTCTCTACTTACCTCCACCACCATCTTGTGCCTTATGGCTTCCAGCTCTGGTTCCAGGCCTCCCAGTCTGGTCCCTGCAAGGATCTAATGTACCTACACAGCATTCACTGCTGTTCTCTTTGCTTCTCTTGAGAGAGATTGAGGCAGTGTCTGTGGTTCATGGTCCATTCAGAAATCAGATAGCAGAGGGGAAGAAGCTGTCCTTGTACCACTGGGTGTTCATCTTCATGCTCCTGTGCCTCCTTCCTAATGGTAGCAGTGTGAAAAGGCATGGCCTGAGTGGTGATGGTACATGATGGTAGAGGTTGCTTGCATAAGCCACCACCTCTTGTAGATGTCCTCGATGGACTGCAGACAGATTCCTGAGATGTCGGTGACTGAGTTCATGGCATCTACTGTCCTGCCCTCATCAATCCTCTTGGGCACCTCTTCAAAAAACTCTCCCAGGTGTAGATCAGTAGGATTGGGTAGAATAATAGTTTGGCATGGTCTAGTTGGGCCAAAATACTTGTATTTGCACAACACCCTTACAGAGCCAACAATTGGGACTGGGGTTTGAATCCCATGCTGTATTTAAGGTGTTTGTATGTTCTCCCCGTTTCTGCGTGGGTTTTCCTTGGGGGCTCCAGTTTCCTCCAACCATTAAAGATGTACCAGTGGTGTAGGTCATCGTAAATATTCGAGTATAATGCAGAAGATTTTGTACATAATTCTGAGCTCAAAGTAGGCATGAGGTAATAGTTTTAAAACTTTTTCTGCCAGGTTTAATGATAAGTAAGATTATCGCACTGACGGCAGCACGACTGGGGTGGGGGGTGGAGAGATGTCAGCGTGAGTTGGGCAGGTGAGGGGGGAGGGAGAGATGCCAGCATGACTTGGGCGGGCAGGCAGGGAGAGAGACAACAGCGCGAATCGGGCTGGTGAGGGGGGGAGAGACGCCAGCGCGACTTGGGCAGGCGAGGGGAGGGGGGTTGTATTATACACGAGGGTAAAATTTTCCCCCTCAAAAATGGGGGTCGCATTATACACAAATATTTACGGTAATTGGGTGTAAATTGGGCGGCACGGACTTGTGGGCCAAAATGGCTTATATCTAAATTTAATTTAATTTAAATGTAATCAATTGAATTTAAAAGTTAAATTTAATTTAAATTTAAAGTGTTCTATTGTTCTAGAGATCTAAATTGTGTCTGAAGTGATTTTCCCTGAATTGATGGAAACCTCCCCAATCCAAGATGCCAGGTGGTGTTTTACCAGCACATAATCAACAGCCACATGGAGGCCATCCAGCTCTTCGGATTCATAGATGCCCACTTTGCGCCTGACCAATATTTCAGGCAGTTTGAAGTTATATCATGGCTCTAGTTAGTTGGTTACAGCAACCACATTGTTCCAGGAGGTTATTCCAAGGAACAGGTCCATCTTACTTAGCTTCCTCTCTCATCAGTAACAAGGATTAGGAGTAACATCGGCACCTAACCTTGCATGTCTTTGGGACATGAGAAGAAGCTGGAGCAACTGGAGGGCTCACGAGCAGAATGTATGGACTCCACGCAGATCAGGATAGCAACAGGCCCTTTTGGCCCACAGGCCCGATTACACCCAATTAACCTATAAACCCCGTATATTTTGTAGACTTGGCGAGAACATACAACCTCCTTGCAGATACTGCTGGATTTGAACCTGGCTCGCTGGCACTGTAACAGCTTTGCGCTAACTGTGCTGCCCATGAACCTATCAAGACTCAAGAAACATTCACTGACCATTTGTATCCATGGATGCCATCTGCCCTGCTGAGTTCCTTTGGAAATTCACAGGCTGCTCAGGACTCCATCTTCCGCAGCTTTTGTTTTTTCTCCACTGCTCTAAATGTTCTTTTTTTCTTAAACATTTCATAGTTTGTAGCTGCTGAAGCATGCTCTTCAAATATTTGCATGGGAGTATTTGCACACTTTCCCTGGGTTTTGTAAATGGGAATCCCCAAACCATAGACAATCTTCAGTTTAAACCACAGTTTGGATTGCAATTAGCTCTTGAGCCAATCTACAGAGTGTAAAATATTTTTTCTGCAGCCAACTTTGTATTGCTTAATTGAATAATTAATTGTTTAATTAACATTTAAATGGAGAAACACCATATTAACAAACCCATTACAATTTCTCCTAATCAGCTTTCACATTAGCAACACAGTTGTTGCTGTTAATCTCATACTTGCGACCCTTCCGTGAAGGTGGGCCATAAGTCGATATTGATTTCATGACCAAAATTTGAACTTTTGAAGGGGAGAAACTTCAAGTAATCGTTGACTGTATTTATAAAGCCAAATCCATATTTTGTTACCCAGAAGTTGAGTGGTTGCAGCAAGTTTACTCACAGAATACCGACAGAGGTATTTTAAAGGGACTGGAAAGATAAAGTATTGCTCTCTTTGCAAAAATCCTCCAAATTCACTGGAAAGAAAAGGAACCAATGTTGGTGTCCTTTCTAACACACACACACCCACACACACATACACCCACACACACATACACCCACACACAAACACACACGCACACCCCCACACACACACTATATCACAAACACCCAGACACACACATGCACACACACCCACATGCACCCACACACACACACCCCCACACACACACTATATCACACACACCCAGACACACACATTCACTCACACATGCACACACACCCACACACACCCACATGCACCCACACACACACGCACCCACACACCCATACACACCCATGCACACGCACACACAAATGCACACACGCGCATGTGCGCACACACACAAATGCACACACACTCGCACCCACGTGCAGCTACACACATACACACGCACGCACACACATACACAAACGCACACACTTGCATCACATACACACGTACTCACACACCCACATACACACACCCCCCACCCCCACCCCCCCCCACACACACACACACACACACACACACACACACAGACTGAAAACATTATACACAAATACAAACACACAGGCATCACAGTCCCAAAACATTTCTATTTAAAAAAATCAATACACTAATGTTTTCACACGACTGTCATCTTTGTCAGTTGGGACAATGCAGTGGGGAGAATTATCTGGGACCCACAGATCTTACAAACATGGACAATAAATAATCAGCTGACAGAACCTTCATCCCCCTTGCCAGAGGACCACAGAGGCATGACTTAACCAGGGTGTAAGTGTACACAGCCCTGGCCTCATCATACAGGGCAATGACCAACGATCTTTAACTATCTAGCACTGCCTTGGCAAATTTATAAAGTATCTATTTATGGTTCTTCTTTCATGACATCAGTCTCATTAGGCATTTTACAGGCAATTAGTCGTTGTATAATTGTAATTTAATCTTCAGTTTGACCCTTTCTGCATTCGTTGGATGATGGACTTGCCTTAGTGCAGACTAAGACAGATAGTTGGAATGAAAGCTTGTCCTTGGAATAATTGTGCAACAAAGGCCTGCAGAGTTCAGTAGAATGAGAAGTAATTTCATACATGCATACTGTTCTTGAAGACTAAAGAACAAAAATTATTCTTACCATCCTTCAATTTAAGAAATCCCACATTCTTAAAGGATCATCAGATGTGACTTAATGCAGTGAAATTCCATCACATAAAAACACATTACTAGAACACTGCAGCACAGAAACAGGCCCTTTGGCCCACCTAGTCTGTGCTAGTCTATTATGCTGCCTCGTCCAATTGACCTACACCCAGACCATAGCCTTCCATATTCCTCTCATTCATGCACCTCTCCAAGTTTTTTCTTTGAATGTCAAATTTAAGCCTGTTTGTTCCTCACACTCACCCTGTTTGTGTGAAAAGTTCCTTCTAATGTTCCCTTTAAATATTTCACCTGTCATCCTTAACTCATGTCTTTTCTACTGCATCAGGTCCATCTGTTCTACTGTAACAGAGCCCTCTTTTCTACTGTACCAGGTCCATCTGTTCTACAGTAACAGAACCCTCTGTTATACTGTACCAGATCCCTCTGCTCTACTACACCATGTCCCTCTGCTCGACTGTACCAGATCCCTCTTTTCTACTGCACCAGGTCCATCTGTTCTACTGTAACAGAGCCCTCTTTTCTACTGTACCAGGTCCATCGTTTCTACTGTACCAGATCCCTCTGTTCTACTGCATCAGGCCCCTCTGTTATACTGTACCAGATCCCTCTTTTCTACTGCACCAGGTCCATCTGTTCTACTGTAACAGAGCCCTCTTTTCTACTGTACCAGGTCCATCGTTTCTACTGTAACAGAGCCCTCTTTTCTACTGTACCAGGTCCATTTGTTCTACTGTAACAGAGCCCTCTTTTCTACTGTTCCAGGTCCATCGTTTCTACTGTACCAGATCCCTCTGTTCTACTGCATCAGGCCCCTCTGTTATACTGTACCAGATCCCTCTTTTCTACTGCACCAGGTCCATCTGTTCTACTGTAACAGAGCCCTCTTTTCTACTGTACCAGGTCCATCGTTTCTACTGTAACAGAGCCCTCTTTTCTACTGTACCAGGTCCATTTGTTCTACTGTAACAGAGCCCTCTTTTCTACTGTACCAGGTCCATCGTTTCTACTGTAACAGAGCCCTCTTTTCTACTGTACCAGGTCCATTTGTTCTACTGTAACAGAGCCCTCTTTTCTACTGTACCAGGTCCATTTGTTCTACTGTAACAGAGCCCTCTTTTCTACTGTACCAGGTCCATCGTTTCTACTGTACCAGATCCCTCTTTTCTACTGCACCAGGTCCATCTGTTCTACTGTAACAGAGCCCTCTTTTCTACTGTACCAGGTCCATTTGTTCTACTGTAACAGAGCCCTCTTTTCTACTGTACCAGGTCCATTTGTTCTACTGTAACAGAGCCCTCTTTTCTACTGTACCAGGTCCATCGTTTCTACTGTACCAGATCCCTCTGTTCTACTGCATCAGGCCCCTCTGTTATACTGTACCAGATCCCTCTTTTCTACTGCACCAGGTCCATCTGTTCTACTGTAACAGAGCCCTCTTTTCTACTGTACCAGGTCCATTTGTTCTACTGTAACAGAGCCCTCTTTTCTACTGTACCAGGTCCATCGTTTCTACTGTAACAGAGCCCTCTTTTCTACTGTACCAGGTCCATTTGTTCTACTGTAACAGAGCCCTCTTTTCTACTGTACCAGGTCCATCGTTTCTACTGTACCAGATCCCTCTGTTCTACTGCATCAGGCCCCTCTGTTATACTGTACCAGATCCCTCTTTTCTACTGCACCAGGTCCATCTGTTCTACTGTAACAGAGCCCTCTTTTCTACTGTACCAGGTCCATCGTTTCTACTGTAACAGAGCCCTCTTTTCTACTGTACCAGGTCCATTTGTTCTACTGTAACAGAGCCCTCTTTTCTACTGTACCAGGTCCATCGTTTCTACTGTAACAGAGCCCTCTTTTCTACTGTACCAGGTCCATCGTTTCTACTGTAACAGAGCCCTCTTTTCTACTGTACCAGGTCCATTTGTTCTACTGTAACAGAGCCCTCTTTTCTACTGTACCAGGTCCATCGTTTCTACTGTAACAGAGCCCTCTTTTCTACTGTACCAGGTCCATTTGTTCTACTGTAACAGAGCCCTCTTTTCTACTGTACCAGATCCCTCTGCTCTACTGCACCAGGTCCCTCTGTTTTACTGCACTAGATCTATCTGTTGTTCTACTGTTCTGCCAATATTTGGCATTCCCTCCTGCACGAAGCATTTAACGCTCTTGAGTTTATCCACAGCCAAAATAGCTTGGTTTTTGGATACAAAGGAAAATGGAGATGAAGTTTTGAGGTTGACATTCATCCATAACCTCACTGGCAGGGGTAGCAACGTCACTGATGTTGAAAGGCTTACACGTGCTTCCATTTTTACATCCTTTTTAAATACACATGACAATGAGTTTTTGTCATGTACGTTGTAGAACCAAAATTCTTACTTGCTGCAACATAATAGGCACTTTGTTAAAAAAAAAACTATGGTGGCACAGTTAGCTTAGTGGGTAGCACAACACCATTACAGTTACAGCGACCCGGGTTCAAATCCAACGCTCTCTTTAACGTGTTTGTACATTCTCCCCGTGATGGCGTGGGTTTCTACCGGGTGCTCTGGTTTCCTCCCACACTCCAAAGACGCACAGGATTAGTAGGTTAATTAGTCATGTGTGATGCACATGCACCGGAAGGGCCTGTTACCGTGCAGCACACATTTAAATTTAAATTTACAAACAAAAAGATCTCCAATAGTATATTTAAGTGAATAAAAAAGGACGATAAATACAAAGAATAGATGGATAATAAATATTGACATTTATACTAGTGCAAACAAAGTGATTTATCAGTCAGCACGTGAGAAGCAAAAGTCCACAAACACTCAGGTGATAACCACTAGGTTTTTAATGTTAGTAGTTTTAGCTGAGAGCTAATCCGTGTCAGTGCTGTGCAATTGTTCATCAAAAGGAGATGTAAGGCTCTCCTTCTGTCCAATAGCCTGCAGGTCACCTTTGAGCAAGTTGTAGTATCTGTTTTGCCTCCCAATCAGGGTCATGTGAAGCCACAGATGGTGGATGGTTTTTACAGGCAGATTCTACAAATTGGAATCTGTGGTTGTACAACTAAAAATGCTGGGCAGATGAACCAGCTGATCATTGGGCCAGGGTTACCCGTCCAGTATGGACACGACAACTGAAGACAGCTACGGGAAACCACTTCAGTATTTTTCCATTGTATAATCATGAACTCTACGTCGAACTATGGTCTCAGCTCAAAGATGGAGCCTTCACCGAAGGAGAACAGGGGAGACAACAACTACAATTTGGAGGGTCAGAGATCAAGACGGTTGAAAAGACATGATTGCTTACATCGAACAGCAAGGCATCTGAATGAATGAATTCATGAATTAATGAATGAGACATTGGAGGGAACTGCTGTGAAGACTCACTGGTTCTCAGCCTTCTTTTTTCCATTCTCGTACCACCATAAGTAATCCCTTACTCAGCACAGAGGACCTCTGGCCTCCATTGAAGGCAGGTTGCATTCCTGTGTTTAAAGGAGAATCGTAAATATTTTTCTTTCCTGCGCATTAGCTGCACACAATACTCTATAAAGGAGAATTTCATGGTCATTTTAAGGATACTGCCTAGTGTTTATTGCTGTATTTCAAGCGAGGTGTTCAGGCAGTGGACTGTGAGCACAGTGTCGCGGAGTGCACATTTGAACAATGCCTTGCCAGCAATATCTGGGTCACTGTAAAATGTCAGCCCAGAGGGTTGATCCATTTATAAGTGAATGGAACCGTCGGGGCTCATTCAGGCAGTTTGTGTAATTGGGCAGGCTTCACGCAACCGAAGGACAATGGTCTCTCCGCGGGAGGGGCCTGCTGCTGGCTGGTCAACAGCCTGAGGTACAGCTCCACGCTCGCCTGGCAATCACCTCGGTTGCCTACAGGCCGGCTCTCTGCCCTTCCGCTTCCTTCAAGCAGTTGCCGTAAACACAAATGGTTGGAGTTGCCCGGCTCAACACGGATCATTCACCACAATCCCGGAATTCAGCAGATGACCCGTTTCCAGAAAAAAAAGAGTATTTAGGTTTTTTTTCTATACATCTTCCTGCACTTGCATTTAAATTCACCCTCCCTTTATTGAACCTTTGTGCCAGTGCAACACAGAAGGAGGCCATTTGACCTGTCGTAAACGTACTAGGTAAAAGTGGAGAGGTTAAAAGATATACAACATGAAAAGAGGCTATTCAGCCCATTAATTTTTTTTAAATTTACAGCACAGTAGAAGCTAATTCCGGCCATTTACAAGATCACAAGATAAAGGAACAGAAGCAGACCACTAGGCCGATTGGGTCTGTGCCATGACTATGTACTAAGCTAAACTAAACTCACCCCTAGTTAGAGTTACCAGCTTTTTCCCCATATCTCTTGATACCCTTACTAATGAGATACTTAACCATTTCCTGATTAAATTCTCCCAGTGATCCGGCCTCCACTGCTTTGTGCTGCAGTGAGTTCCACAGATCCTCGACCCTCTGACTAAAGAAGTTCTTCCTCCTCTCTGCTCTAATTGGACAACTTTTAAGACTATGACCCCCTTGTCCTCGATTCACCTATCAAGGGAAACATCTTATCCACATTCACTCTGTCAAAACCTTTCAATATTTGAAATGTCTCTATGAGACCCCCTCACTCTCCCATACTCCAACAAATACAACCCAAGAGCTGCCAAACACTCCTCATACGTTAGCCCTTGCATTCCAAGAATCATCCTAGTAAATCTCCTCTGCACCCTCTCCAACAACATCACATCTTTTCTAAGACAAGGGGCCCAAAACTGTACACAATTCTCTAGATGGGGTCTCACCAGTGCCCCATAGAGCCTCATTAACACCTCTCTAATCTTATACACTATAACTCTCGAAATGAACACAAGCTTAGCATTCACCTACTTCACTACCAATCCCACCTTGGCGTTAACTTTTAAATTACTCTGCACGAGGACGCCCAGGTCTCTTTGCACTTCCAAGGACTGAATTTTCTCCCCATCCAAATAGTTCTCTGTCTGTTTATTTCCATTGCCAAAATGTAGAACTGAACACTTCTCAACATTGTACTTTATCGGCCATATTTTTGCCCAGTTTCCCAATCTGTCTATATCCCTCGCAATTTTACGTTTTCTTCAACAGTTCCTGCTCCACCACCTATCTTGGTGTCATCTGAAAATTTGGCCACAAAACTATTCATTCTACAATCCAAATCGTTAATATAAATTGTAAATAGCAGCGGCCCCAAGACCGACCCCTGTGGAACACCACTTGTTACAGGCAGCCATTCTAAATGGGATCCCTGAATTTAAACCTTTTGCTTTCTGCCTATCAACCAATTTTCTATCAGTCTAATAGTGTCCCTGTAATTCTATGAGCCTTCATTTTATTTATCAGCTTAAAATGTGGCACCATATCTAAAGCCTTTTGAAAATCTAAATATACAACATCCACAGCCTCCCCTTTGTCTATCCTACCTGAGATTTCATCAAAAAACTTTAATAGGTTAGTCAGGCATGATCTACCCTTTATAAAACCATGCTGTCTAGGACAAATCCTGTCATGCATTTCCAGGTATTTCATAACTTCATCCTTGAGGATTGACTCTAATATCTTTCCAACCACTGACATCAGACTTGTAGGTCTATAGTTCCCTTTTTTCTGTTTCCCACCTTTCTTGTGCAGTGGAACCACATTCGCAACCTTCCAATCCCCTAGAACCACGCCAGAGACTATTGATTTCTGGAAGATTGTCACCAACGGATCTACAATTTCCATAGCCACCTCTTTCAAACCCCACAGGGTACCTCATCTGTACCGGGAGATTTATCTGTCTTTAATCCATTCAATTTACCTAGCACAATTTCTCTAGTAATCTTAACTGTATCCAACTCTACTCCCTGAATCTTGTCTCTTAGGGATATTACCAGCATCTTCCACTGTGAATATAGACATAAAATATTGATTTAATTCTTCTGCAATATCTCTGTAACCCATTATAATTTCCCCTGCATCATTTTCTATCAGTCCTATGTCAACACTGTGTCTCTCTTTTATTCTTTATATATTTTTTAAAACTCTTGTATCTTTTTCTATATTGTTTGCCAATCTCCTTCCATAACTCATCTTTTCTTTCCTTATGACTTTATTTCTTTCTGTGAATTTCTAAAGGAATCCCAATCCTCTAATTCCCCACTAGTTTTAGCTTCCTTGTATGCCCTCCCCTTTGCTTTTAACTTGGCCTTAACTTTTTTTGTTAGCCACATTGGTACCATCTTTCCTTTGACTACTTTCCTTTTTCTAGGAATATATCTATCCTGCATGGCTTTTATTATTTGCAAAAATATCTTCCAATCCTGCTCTGTTCCTCCGATTAGTTTGCTTTCCCAGTCGACCTGAGTCAGTTCTTTCCTGGTACCACCATAGTTTCCTTTATTCCACTGAAAAATTGATACATCCGATAACCTTTTCTCCTTTTCAAATTTGAAATTGAAGTTGACCATGTCACTACTTCCTAGAGGTTCTAAGACCTTTAACTCCCTAACGACCTCAGGTTCATTGCACATGACCAGATGACCCAATCCAGAACTGCAGATAACCTGGTGGGCTTCTCAACAAGCTGTTCAAAAAATCCATCTCTGAAACCAAACAAACTCACATTCCTGTTGAATCCATGTACCCCCCCCCCCCACCCATTACACCCAAATTAACTTACAACCCCATACATTTTGGAGGGTGGAAGGAAAAGGAGAAAACCCAGAACAGAAAAACATGGGGAGAACATGCAAACTACTTACAGACAGCATCGGATTTGACCCCAGGTCACTGTCACTGTAATAGCTTTGTGCTAATCACTCCACTAACCGTGCCTGTTATAACTGCCAGCTGACCATGGAAACCCCATTAATACACCAGCCTTATTTTATTCTTGCCACCCTCCCATCAGCTGCCCCAGATTCTTCCTCTCACTTAGGCACAAGGCGGAACTTTCAGTGAGTTGACACCCACCCGTATGGGTCTGGGCTGTGGGAGGAATCACAGAGTCACTGGGAGAACATGCAAACTCCACATAGTTGGAACTCAATTCAGAGCAGAACTCAGGTCTCCGGAGCTGTAAGGCAATGTTTCCACTGACTTCAATTTAATTTTAATGATGCAGCCCTGGAGAAGGCCTTTCCAGCCCATGAAACACATGCTGTCCAATTACATCCAATTAAACTCCCAATCCTGCACATTTTGGAAGAAACTGCAGTGTCTAGAGAAAACCCACACAAGCCACGGAGAGATTGTACAAACTCCTTACAGACTTCCTCACCGGATTCTAACCTGGGACACTGGTGCTTTGATAGTATAGCACTAAACCACTACATTCACCCTCTCACCTGGGTCTGGAACTCTTCAAGTGGACTTGCAGGACCTTTTTTAATTGCTGAGATAGACTCTGCCTCCACTACCCCTTCAGCAATGACTTACACACATTCATGGTGTATCTTAGGCTAAGGGGTGGCATGAAAGGAGCTTATAAGATTTTAAATTTTCTTTTAATTTAGACATACAGCACGGTAACAGGCCATTTCAGCCCACGAGTCTGTGCCGCCCAATTTACACCCAATGAATCTACACCCCAGTATGTTTTGAACGGTGGGAGGAAAGCGGAACTCCCAGTGAAAACCCACTCAGACTCGGGGAGAACGTAGAGAAAATGCAGGATTCGAACCCTGGACCTGATTGCTGGTGACGTGAAGGCATTGCACTAAACGCTAAGCCAACCGTGCCACCTGAGACACGTTGGTGGAATGGACAGGTGGGATCTTTTGCCCAGTGTAAAAGTGTCACACACAAAAAGACACACATTTAAGGTGGGGTGGGGGGAAGGATGGTTCAGGGAGATACATAGGGAGGCTTTTTTTTAACACCGAGGGAGGCAGGGGGCTGGAACAGGTGGCCAGGGGTAGGTGGTCAGGATACAACAGTAGTGTTTAATCATCTTCAAGATGGACCCAGGTACATGAAGGGGATGGAGGGATGTCCTTCAGGTGCAAGCAGTTTAGACATCATGCTCGGCACAGATATTTTGGGCCAAAGGGGCCTTTTCCTGTCTGTATTGTTGTATGTTCAATGTAATGACACTCCTTACTTAACTTTTTGTGAACTATTTTTATTTATTTTGTAAGGTGGCTTATAGGAATGTTTGAACTGTGATCCTGCCGCAAAACAAAGCATTTCATGAACTGTTCATGACTAATCCTGATTCTAATTCCAAGTGTTTTAAGCTCGATGCATAGTCAGCCATTTTTTCCCATGCTAGAGCGCCACAGTTGGCATAGTGGTTAGCACAGCGCTATTACAGCACCAGCGACCGGGCTTCGAATCCCACGTGGTCCGTAAGG
Source organism: Narcine bancroftii (assembly GCF_036971445.1). Taxonomy (NCBI): domain Eukaryota; kingdom Metazoa; phylum Chordata; class Chondrichthyes; order Torpediniformes; family Narcinidae; genus Narcine; species Narcine bancroftii. Next base: position 236,712,057 of record NC_091474.1, on the reverse strand, counting down.
AGTTTGTACGATCTCCCCATGTCTGAGTGGGTTTCCTGTGGGAGTTCCAGTTTCCTCCCACTATCCAAAGCAGACAGGGGGCTGTAGGTTAATTGAGATATTTGCCAGAATTCGTGGGCCGGAAGGGCCTGTAACCGTGCTGTAGGTCTAAATTTTAAAATTGAAAACTAGAAGGCAATGATTTAAGGTGAGGTAGGTGAGATTTAAAGGGGACCTGATGGGGCACCTTTATCACACCGAGGGTGGTGTGTATATAGAATGAGCTTCCAGGGGAAGTAGTAGATGTGGGGACAATTGTAATATTTGAAAGACATTTGCAGATATGTCGATACGAAAGGTTTCGAAGGATGTGAACTAGACTAATGCTTCTCAACCTTTTTCTTTCCACTCACATACCCCTTTAAGCAATCCCTATGCCATCATTGCTCTGTGATTAGTAAGGGGCTGCTTAAGGTAGGATGTGAGTGGGAAGGGAAGGTTGAGAACCACTACTCTAGATCCAATTGTTACTGAAATATTTTGCTTGAGATAAATGGTCATTAGCCCATTTCCTTTGGAGTTCTGAAACCCTGCACATAACGAGTCAATGAGGTACAATCAAAATGATAGTTTTTAAACTTTTTCTTTCCACCCACCTACCACCTTAAGCAATCCCTTACTAATCACAGAGCACCGATGCAATAGGGATTACTTAAAGTGGTAGGTGAGTGGAAAGAAAAGGTTGAGAACCCCTGGATGAGACACAGCAACTGGGGACTAACTTGGGGACAGTCTTGGTCAGCATTACGTTATTATTTCAAAATAGATATTATTCACAATTAAAAAAAATTCAGGGAAAGATCTTTTCACATTGATGGAATCATATTCATGGATACACGAAGGAAAAACCACTGGAAAGTTTTAACATTTTTCATGTCATATTCATTTTTACATTTTATTACTGCACATTGTAACATTAACCATTTTTAACACCTTTGCCATTAATGTACCAACCCACCCTACCCCCTCCCAGCAGGTTTCCTACCCTTCTGTTCCTCAAGGGACTTCTCCTCAGTTTCAGTCTCTGAGTGCCCGGTAAGGGAAGTTGTCTAGACTGTGGTCCTTCCCCTGTGTGCCCTCGTGTTAGCTGCGCCAAGCCTCAGTGCATCCCTCAGCACGTGCTCCTGCAGCCTGGAATGCGCCAGTTGGCAGTGTTCCCTCACCGACATCTCACTGTGCTGAAAGACCAACAGGTTTCAGGCAGACAGATCGAGTTGATGATCGCCCAGCAGCTCGGGATGTCTGCCTATGTGTGCGTCGCCAGGTACACCCCGTAAATCTGAGTCCTCTGACACGATGCTGTCGGGATAAACTGTGACAAGGGTCCTTGCGTGTTTCTCCACACACTCTTGGCAAAAGAAGTGGGTAATTGTCTCCAGTCCACCACAGTAACCTCGGGAGCATCATGCATTATGGGTGTAATTTCTGTCATACAGGAAGGATCTGACTGGAAGGGCTCCTCTGACTGCCAGCCAGGCCAAGTCCTGGTGCTTATTTGTGAGCTCTGGTGATTAGACATCCCATCATTTTAAATTTAAAATTTTCTTTAAATTTTAAAATGGATTCACACAGCATGGTAACAGGCCATTTCGGCCTATGAGTCCATGCCACCCAATTTATACCCCATTAACCTCTACCCCTGGTATGTTTCAAATGATGGGAGGAAACCGGAGCCCCTGAGGAAAACCCACGCAGACACGGGAAGGACGTACAAACTCCTTAAAGACAGTGGAGGGTTCGAACCCCAGTTCTTATCATTGTGTTAACCGCTATGTCAACCATTTTGCCCAGAACTGAACAGCTGCTCAGGGGACCAGCCCACAAAATCCATTGAGTCCTTGTCTCTCAGTCTCAAGGATGTGCCGCGCTGACCACTGCCTCATGGCATTGTTTGCCCGGAAAAAACCTTTCCGCAAAGACAAGAACCAACTATGAGCATAATTCTCTTTCTCTTAACACACGAGTTAAGCAGAAAGGATAAAACTCTTTGTCTCTGCGATTCTATGTGCTGGTAAGTTAGCCCCTGTAAAGTCAAGATGGCTGAGGGAGGATCAGGCATGAATAATGGGCACTTGGGAATGAATAAGTTGCAAAGAAATATGTGGGAGTATGGGATCAACGGGACCTGACATATACTCAACAGGCCATCCTTTGCCATCGGGTGATATTAGCTCCACCAATGACTTGGATGCGAATCTGTGGCTCTCTCCTGTATCTAAATTACCTACTGATTTCTTTGACCGAAAAAGCAATTGCCCTCAGCTGGAGGTCAGAGGTGCCACAGAGCCAGACATTTCCTACAAGTCCAGTTTTCACAGAAATAACTTCAGATTCTCTTGCAAGGCACAGCAGGGGGAGAGGTGGGGGAGGGAAGAAGGGGGAGGGTTGGCATTTGGCCAAGAGCAGAACCATGGGCTGCGGCTATGATGCTGCAGATGTCAGATTGCCCTCTCTAATTCCCTTTATGCCTTGCTGCCTTCCATAGATCATAAAGACATAGATTGTCTTCGGTGAACGCAAGCTCCCTTATCACAGCTCAGCATTCCCCAGCAGGATAGATCTGATGCCCTAACTCTGGAAATAGCCTTCGTCAGAATGCATCTATTCAATGAATTAATAAAAATGCTTATTTAGGGCCTGATTGCCTCCTGTTTGTCCCCATTCCAGTTCTTCCAAATCTCCCTGCACCACCTTCAAACGCTGAGTCCATGCAGGCAAATGGAGGAATTCCATCCCCCGGCAGTTTTTTCTCCCACACATTCCCATGGATTGCGCCACACACGGTGTCCAATTGACCTCAGCTCAGGCCATGCTCCCTGCCATCAACTTTGGCTAGACCAGTGGTTCTCAACCTTTCTCTTTCCACTCACATTTCTTCTTTGGCTTGGCTTCGCGGACGAAGGTTTATGGAGGGGTAATGTCCACGTCAGCTGCAGGCTCGTTTGTGGCTGACAAGTCCGATGCGGGACAGGCAGACACGGTTGCAGCGGTTGCAAGGGAAAATTGGTTGATTGGGGTTGGGTGTTGGGTTTTTCCTCCTTTGTCTTTTGTCAGTGAGGTGGGCTCTGCAGTCTTCTTCCAAGGAGGTTGCTGCCTGCCGAACTGTGAGGCGCCAAGATGCACGGTTTAAGGCGATATCAGCCCACTGGCGGTGGTCAATGTGGCAGGCACCAAGAGATTTCTTTAGGCAGTCCTTGTACCTCTTCTTTGGTGCACCACTGTCTCGGTGGCTAGTGGAGAGCTCGCCATATGACATGATCTTAGGAAGGTGATGGTCCTCCATTCTGGAGACGTGACCTACCCAGCGCAGTTGGATCTTCAGCAGCGTGGATTCGATGCTGTCGGCCTCTGCCATCTCGAGTACTTCCCTATGCTATTGGTGCTCTGTGATTAGTAAGGGATTACTTAAGGTGGTATGTGAGTGGAAAGAGAAAGGTTGAGAACCACTGGCTCTAGACCCCCCCCCCTCCTCAGTGTTGGGACACCTGCCAGCCTATCAAAGGACCCATCCCACCCTGTCACACATTCTTTTCTCCTTTTCTGCCAGGCAAATGATAGAGACTTCAAAGCACAAACCTCCAGATTCAAGAACAGATTCTGCAATTATCAGAATCTTATGTGAACCTCTCCTGGGTAAAACGATGATGCTCTTGCACTGTTTTAACTGTAATTTTCTCCATACAGGTACTCTCCGACTTGCAACCTACATGACTTTCATCCTTCTGCACATACGACTGATTTTTTTTAAAAAAAATATGAGAAAAAATATAAAATGTTGTATTTGACAATCTATAACAGGGATGGAGAGCAGCGTGATTCCCCTGTAGTTTGAGCAGTCTGATGTCTCACCTGTGTTTTTGTACAGGGTGATGATGATGGCATCACGAAGGTCCTGAGGCAGTTTTCCTTGGTCCCAACAAAGCTTGAAAAACTCATGCAGTTTGGCATGCAGAGTTTTGCCGCCAGCCTTCCAGACCTCTGGGGGGGATTCCATCCATACTTGCTGCTTTGCCACTTTTCAGTTGTTCAATTGCCTTATATGTCTCTTCCCGGGTGAGGACCTCATCCAGCTCTAGACTCAAGAGCTGTTGAGGGAGCTGGGGCAGTGCAGATTCTTGGACTGAGTGGTTGGCACTGAAAAGAGATTGGAAGTGTTCTGACCATCGATTGAGGATGGAGATCTTGTCGCTCAGGAGGACTTTGCCGTCTGAGCTGCGCAGCGGGCTTTGAACTTGGGGTGAGGGGCCGTACACAGCCTTTAGCATCTCATAGAAACCCCTGAAGTCGCCAATGCGGCACTAAGCTGGGTTTGTTTGGCGAGGCTAGTCCACCACTCATTTTGGATCTCCCGGAGTTGGCGCTGAAGATGGCTGCATGCGAGACGGAAGGCTCGTTTTTTTCTCTGGCCAGGAAGGCTTTGCAAGGTGAGTCTGGTGGGCAGATCGCTTCTTTGCCAACAGCTGCTGGATTTCCTGGTTGTTTTCGACAAACCAGTCAACCAGTCCTTGTTTATCCTGGAGGAGAAGCCCAGTACCTCTTCAGTAGATTGCGGTAAGGCCATTTTCAGCTGATCCCAGAGGGTTTCAGGAGTCGTGTCCGTGAGGCAGTTTGCATCCTCGAGCTTTGCTTGGAGGTTTGCCTGGAAGTTTCCTTTCACTTTCTCTGACTGCAAGTTTCCAACATTGAACCTCTTTCTGGGGGCTCCACTCTTCCTGAACTTTGGCTTGAAGTGAAGGTTGAGCTTGCAGTGAACAAGCCGGTGGTCAGTGTGGCATTCCGCGCTGGGCATGACCCTGGTGTGGAGCACATCTCGTTTGTCTCTTCCTCGAACCAGAAGGTAGTCCAGGAGATGCCAGTGTTTGGATCGGGGATGCGTCCAGGTAGTCTTCAGGCTGTCTCTCTGCTGGTAAATGGTGTTAGTAATGACAAACCGCTGTTCTGTGCAGAGCTCCAACAGGAGGCGCCCGTTGTTATTGCACTTGCCGACACCATGCTTGCCAAGGATTCCTGGCCAGGTTTCTGAGTCTTTGCCGACGCGAGCGTTGAAGTCACCAAGGATGACAACCTTGTCAGCTGCTCTCCATTGCAGGCAAAATCTTCGCTAGGATTCTCCTTAATAGACTAATACCTAATGTCACCGAAAATGTCCTCCCAGAATCACAGTGCGGCTTTCGCGCAAACAGAGGAACTACTGACATGGTCTTTGCCCTCAGACAGCTCCAAGAAAAGTGCAGAGAACAAAACAAAGGACTCTACATCACCTTTGTTGACCTCACCAAAGCCTTCGACACCGTGAGCAGGAAAGGGCTTTGGCAAATACTAGAGTGCATCGGATGTCCCCCAAAGTTCCTCAACATGATTATCCAACTGCACGAAAACCAACAAGGTCGGGTCAGATACAGCAATGAGCTCTCTGAACCCTTCTCCATTAACAATGGCGTGAAGCAAGGCTGTGTTCTCGCACCAACCCTCTTTTCAATCTTCTTCAGCATGATGCTGAACCAAGCCATGAAAGACCCCAACAATGAAGACGCTGTTTACATCCGGTACCGCATGGATGGCAGTCTCTTCAATCTGAGGCGCCTGCAAGCTCACACCAAGACACAAGAGAAACTTGTCCGTGAACTACTCTTTGCAGACGATGCCGCTTTAGTAGCCCATTCAGAGCCAGCTCTCAAGCGCATGACGTCCTGTTTTGCGGAAACTGCCAAAATGTTTGGCCTGGAAGTCAGCCTGAAGAAAACTGAGGTCCTCCATCAGCCAGCTCCCCACTACGACTACCAGCCCCCCCCCCCCCCCACATCTCCATCAGGCACACAGAACTCAAACAGGTCAACCAGTTTACCTACCTCAGTGGCACCATTTCATCTGATGCAGGGATCGACAACGAGATAGACAACAGACTCACCAAAGCAAATAGCGCCTTTGGAAGACTACACAAAAGAGTCTGGAAAAACAACCACCTGAAGAAACCCACAAAGATCAGCGTGTACAGAGCCGTTGTCATACCCACGCTCCTGTTCAGCTCCGAATCATGGGTCCTCTACTGGTATCATCTAAGGCTCCTAGAACGCTTCCATCAGCGCTGTCTCCGCTCCATCCTCGGCATTCGTTGGAGCGCTTTCATCCCTAACGTCGAAGTACTCGAGCTGGCAGAGTCCGCAAGCTTCGAAACCACGCTGCTGAAGACCAAAATGTACTGGTGGGTCACGTCTCCAGAATGGAGGACCATCTCCTTCCCAAGATTGTGTTCTATGGCGAGCTCTCCATTGGCCACCAAGACAGAGGTGCACCAAGAAGAGCAACATGGACTGTTTAAAGAAATCTCTTGGTGCCTGTCACATTGACCACCGCCAGTGGGCTGACATCACCTCCAACCGTGCATCTTGGCGCCTCAGTTCGGCGGGCAGCAACCTCCTTTGAAGAAGACTGCAGAGCCTACCTCACTGTCAAAAGACAAAGGAGGAAAAACCCAACACCCTACCCCAACCAACCAAATTTCCCTTGCAACCGCTGCAACCGTGCCTGCCTGTCCCACATCGGACTTGTCAGTCACCAACGAGCCTGCAGCAGACGTGGACATTTACCCCCTCCATAAATCTTCATCCGCGAAGCCAAGCCAAAGAAAAAGAAAGATAACAGGGATACAGTGCACGAAAGAGCCAAAAGGTGCGTACTCACTTTGTTATTGACATCCCGAGGTCTATAGGCTGGGCACGGCCATCTTGATTCCTGTGCACATGCGCAAGTCTTTGGTTAGCGCATGCATGGTGGGTTCGCATATTGGAGTTCGGTTGGTGCATTCATTGTGGGTTCGCATATTGGAGTTCAGTTGGTGCATGCATGGTGGGTTCGTGTATTGGAATTTGTTTGGCGCATGCATGAGAATTAAGCACCCTACACCCTTAACTCTCAATATTGTCAAGGTGCTTAACTCTCACGCATGTGCCAACTGAACTCCAGTAAGCAAAACCACCCTGTGCATGTGCCAGCCGAAGACTTGCGCATGTGCACAGGAATCAAGATGGCTGCCCCCAGCCTATGGACCCCAGGACAGCAACTAACAAAGAAAGCATGCACATTTTGGCTCTTACATGCCCTGTATCCCTGTTATAGATTGTCAAATAAAAGATTTGATAAAAAAAAGTTTGCTTTAAGACTTTGGTACTCCACACACGTGGGCAAATTCCAGACTTGCATCCATTTCTAGGTACGACCAATCCTTCATTCCAAATTATGGTCATAATTCGGGGATTACCTGTACATCTTACTTTGTCTTCGCTACAATATACCCTGCACTCTTTGACGTCTGGTAACACTATACCCTGCATTTTTTTTAACTATTGCATTACTTGCTGTTCTGAAATATGTGTTGACTTGCATGAATAACATGCAATACACGGCAGGAAAAAAATCAATTCAATTCCAATCTCTGAGTCTGTGGTCAAAAGGGACATAATTGAAGCACTTGGTGGAAACCCAGTTCACAAGGAGAATTTTTAAACTCCCCTCCAACCGTACCAGAGGTCAGCATCTAACCCCGGGTTGCCGGAGTTTTGAGTAGTGGTTCTTGCAGTTTTTTTACCCGATCAGGGATAGTATCATGGCTGTAAAAAGGGAGGACACTGTGGAGGAAATGGCTACTGAGTCCACATGGGTGCAATAAGTAGGGAGTAATCACTGTTCTGGGAGTAGTCTATATGCCCCCAAAACCCTTCGGGACACCAACAGATAAGTAGGAAGGTTTTGCAACAGTGCAGATATTAGAAAGTTGTTGTTATGGGTTCTTCAGCTTCCCAAATATTGACGAGCACCTCTTGACTGCAAGAGGGACAGATGGGGCAGAATTTGTCTGGTTGTGTCCAAGAAGGTTTTCTGACACAGTCAGTGGACCAGCTGCCTAGAGGAGAGGTCATACTGGATCTAATTCTGGGTAATGAACCTGGTCAGTTGACAGACCTCTCAGTGGGGGAGCATTGCGGTGATGGTGACCACAACTCCCTGAGTTTTAGCATAGTTATGGATAAATATTGAAGCAGTCAAAGTGGGAAAGTGTTTAATTGAGGAAGGGCTAATTATAATGGGATGAGGCAAGAACTAGGGAGAGTAAATTGGGAACAGATGTTCATGTGAGAAAGCACAGAAGTAATGGAGAGGATGTTCAGGGAACCTGTTAGGGTTCTGGATAGGTGTGTCCCACTAAGACAGGGAAAAGATGGTAGGAAACGGGAACTGTGTTTGAAAAACAAGTGAGGCAGCTAATTAAGGGGAAGAACGAAGCAGACTTTAGGAAGAAAAGAAAGAAAACAGGAAGGTCTCATGAGAATTTATATGGTAGATAGGGAGGAACTTAAGAAAGGACTTAGGAGAACTCGAAGCGGACATGAGAAGGATTAAGGGGGAATCACAAGGTATTCCATGCATGCATGAAGAAAAGAAGGATGATGAGAAGGAGGAAAAAGGAGACAACATGTGCCTGGAGGTGGAGGAGATTTGAGAGGTCCGAAATGAATACTTTGCATCAGTATTCACCAGAGAAAAGGACCTTGGACAAGGATGGAGTCAAAATAGAACAAGTTTGTGTGCTGGGCCATATTGAGATTAGGAAAGAGGAAATGCTGGATCTAAAAAACATTAAGATTGATAAGCCCCTGGGGCCAGATGAGGTATACCCCAGCTTTCTGTGGGAAGGGAGGAAAGAGAGACCTGGGGCATTGGCAATGATCTTTGTGTCCTCCTTGGCCACAGGGGAGGTGCTGGTAGATTGAAGAATAGCCAATGTGCTAACCTTGTTCAAAAAAGGTACTAGGGAGAATCATGGGCATTATAGACCAGTGAGTGTTAGGTCAGTGGTGTGTAAACTATTAGAGAGGATGCTTAAGGATAAGATCTATGAGGATTTGGAGAAGCACAGTCTACTCTGGGATAGTCAGCATGGCTTCATGAATGGAAGATTGTGCCTCATGAACCTAAATGAGTCTTTTAAAGAGGTAACAAATGAAATTGATGAAGCTAGGGTGGTTTATATGGATTTTAGCAAGGTGTTTGACAAGGTCCCCCATGAGAGAATATTTCAGAAAGTCATAAAGCAGGGGATCCATGGGACATTAGCTGTGTGGATTCAGAATTGGTTTGCAGGTAGGATGATGAGTGGGATGGAAAGTATTCTGCCTGGAGATCAGTGACTAGTGGAGTACAACAAGGATCTATTCAGGGACCCCTGTTCTTTGTGAATTTTATATATAACCTGGGAGAAGTGGAAGGATGGGTCAGTACATTTGCAGAAGATATAAAGGTTGGAGGAGTTGTAAATAGCGTTGAAGGTTGTCGTAGTTTACAAAAGGATATTGACCGGATGCAGATTTGTACAGAAAAGTGACATATGGAGTTTAATCCAGATAAGTGTGAGGTGGTACATTTTGGAAGGTCAAACCTAAGGGCTGTGTACAGGGTTAATGGTTGGATACTTAACAGTGTGTTAGAACAGAGGGACCTTGGAATCCAAATCCATACATCTCTCAAGGTTACCACACAGGTTGATAGGAGAGTTAAGAAGGCCCCATGGGATGTTAGACTTCATTCATCCATTCAAGACTCGAGTGATCATGTTGCAACTCAACAACCCCTGGTGAGACCATACTTGGAGTATTGTGTCCATTTCTGGTCACCTCATCACAGGAAGGATGTGAACGCTATGGAGAGGGGGCAGAGGAGATTGACCAGGATGTTGTCTGGATTGGAAAATAAGTCTTATGAGGTGAGATTAGTAGAGCTAGGACTTTTCTCTTTAGAGCGTAAAAGAATGAGAGATGACTTAATAGAGATCTACAAAATTATGAGAGGCATAGATAAGCCAGCAGCTTGGGTTCCTACTTGATATTCAGTAGGAATATACAGGTTGACACAACATCAAGGACCGAATGGCCTACACTGTGCTGTAATGTTCTATGTTCTATGAGTGACTCAGTAGTAACTCAGTAACTTTGATGCTCCAGAAATATTACTGAGTCACTTCTTTCCTATTCCAAGACCAGCCAGTGTCTAGGTGGGTGAAAGGCAGTGGTGTGCGAGAAGAACACAAACCTCACAGCTGGACGTTCACCTGGTCTCCAGCCTGAACCCTCCAGTGATTCTGCATCTGTCTCCCCTCTCCTGACCACTACCCAGGAACAAGGTGCAGTTCTCCCAGGTGCTAGTGGGGCTGGGAGGTGAGGGAGAACGAGGTTAACTTTATTGGGATCTCACTTGGCCTGGAAGCATTACTCCCCTCAGTGGTTCCCCAGCTGGCTGTGGGCACAGCCATCAGTAGGCAGGCCTGACGCAGCCACTCCTTGTCCCTCATCCACCGGGGTCTGCCTGAGTGCAGCATTGTTTGCTGACTCGTTCAAATGGTAGGTTATGACCAATGCTGGGTTGCTTATGTTCCTTTCCCATTTAAGTATATTCTCCCTTCCTGTGTTCACTTTATCAATCCCTCCTCCTTCGTAACCAAGACCCAATACCCACCCCTCCCCCATCCTGATCCTGCCACCATCTGCCCAGCATCCCTCCCTTGCCTGGTTCCACCTCCTACCTACGTAACCGGCTCTACCTTCCATCTCCCCATCTATCTCTAGGACCCATTAAATTTATTTCTACTTATCACTCCCCACCCCCCAAAATCTGTCAGATCAAGTTTATTGTCAGCGTTCTCCAATCCTTGGTGCAAAGCACGCAGACACACAACCAGACTTACCTCACAAAGACAAATCATCCATATACAGGGAAAGTATTCGTATATATGAATAAATACATAAATAAATATTGTTTTGTGAATGGGATGGCTGGTGTGAACAGTTCCCTTGGTCATTCAGCATTCTCACTGCCAGTGGGAAGAAGTCTGTAACCCCTCTGTAGACAGCCGCTGCAATCGGCTGTTCTTGCCCCATTAGAATTGCGATTGGACCCCGACACTTGGGCCCGCTCATTACGCAGGCGTGAGACCAGAAGTGACGCGTGCCAATTGAATCTAGTGCTGGCCGGGAGCAGGAGCTCTTCCAGACTCTCCCGCGCTATATGGCGGTTTGTATTCCTTTAATAAAGTTCTTGGTTGTTTTTAAACTACTGGTTTCAAGCCTCTTCATTGCAAAGCACAATTGCAAACACCCTCCCTCTCGGCCCTGACCCAGGGTCTCACCCTGAAACATGGACCATCCCTTTGCCTCCACAGATGCCAATTTACCTGCCGAGTCTTTCCAGAGATTTGTTTTCTTTTTCATTCCAGATTCCAGTATCTGCACTCTCTGGTGCTTGTGTGTGAGGAGGCTGTGAAAGGCAAGGCCAGCATTGATGGTCTGTCTCTATTTACTCCTGACTAGGTAGTGATGGGCCACCTTCATGAACCGCTGCAGTCCTTCTGCCGATGCTCCAAGCTCATGCTGTTTGGTGAGGGTGAATGCAAGTTAAAGGAACATCTAGAATTAAATCCAGTCTTGATGTGAAAGTTATAACAAAGCAAACAAAAACTACAAGAGAACAAATTCATCAAATTAATCCGGAGAATAAAATGGAATTGTTGATAGAAAATACATTCTATTGAGTGATGAACAAAATCAAACCAACCAATTCTAAATAAGTACATTGAAGTTTATGAGTGATTAAGTAAGATAAGATGAATTCCCATGATTACAATTTTAAATCAACACCAAGGCTATTGAATTGAAATAGTAGGAAGCCGTGGTCGATTCAGCATGGTCCGCACAGAGCCACAGTAGTTAGTGCTCCTGCTTTATAGCTCCGAGTGGTGAGTTCGATCCTGCCCTTGGTACACTGTGAGGAATTTTCCAATTCCTTCTCTTGCCTCCTTGGTTTCCCACAGGTGCTCTGGTTTGGTAAAGATAGGAGCAGAAACAGGCCACTGAGCCCATCGAGTCTGTCCCACTAGTTAATCATGAGCTGATCCATTTTCCCACTCAGCCCCATCTGGGAATATCTATTTATCTACCCTTTTATATTGATGATCTTATTCTGAGTCAGAGCACATCATGGTAATTTATACTGTTGAAGTTGGTGTATCTTTACATACTTGGGTGGCTGTGGCAAGAAAGAATTTTGGTGTATCTGTACATTGTACTTATGGGGAGCCTGATGTCCCACCAGCTCAGGGAAAGTGCTTCCTACTATTGAAAATCACTTCATGTTTTAGGCAGAGTAGGCTCTGATCGTGATTAAACACAGAGCACTGTTTACTTTCTATGGGCAAAAGATGACACTCAGACACTGGAGTCTCATTATCAATGGGAGCAAGGTGTGCCAACATCGCCTCTCTTTTTTCGGGGCAGTGACTGCTGCGTGTCCACTGTCCGGCTTGCCAGGCAGGAGCTCACTGCAAATGGTCTCTCCTACATTACTGCGTGCCTAGTAACACCTTCTTGTTGGAGTGTCGTCCCCCCCCCCCCCCCCCACCACGTTTTCAACAAGTTTTCTACGTCCAAGTGTCCGACGGTATAACCAGACGGGTGGGCCGGGCTCATTAGCCTTGGTTGGCAGCCAGCCTAAGAGAAGGACAACTCTGATTTCAAACCCGGGCATAAGGGGCTCGTTAGCCTTGTCAGGCCACCCATCTAGGAGAAGAACACTCCGACGTAACACCTACGACCCTAACACTAGCTGTTACCATCTGTAGAGCGCGTCGAAAGAATCAATGGCTTGTTGATGCAAACCAAGGCTTTTATTAACTAGAAGACTGGAACGTATCACAAGTAGGTCGACCAGTCCAGAATGACCTGGTCTGGCTAGGAGCAACTCTTTACGACCTGCCAGTAGGCGTAGCTACGCTCTCAGCCAATCACAGTCATCCTACCCTACCACATACACATTGGTGATAGAATCTGTACTAGCACACCATCCAAGCTTGATGGGCCATGGCAGATATACCCCGGGTGTAAAGGACAGGTCCAGTACTGCGAACACTGCACTCCCCCGAAAATAATCCATTGCGCAGGCCCGAAAGCCATGCCCATGTCTATGATCCTTTCTAAATCTTTGTCCGTGAAGCCAAGCCACGAAGATGATAGCATATCATTAACATAATATAATTTCATTATCACATCACCACATGACATCACTATATACAAATTATCATATCATATCCTAGCATCACAATATTGCATCATACACATTATTACCATAGCATATCATTACCATAATATTAGCATATCATATCAGAAAGGTTGGGGAAAGATCAGAGAATGGGACTGTAACTGGTTTCCTTCTGATACGGTTATAGTTACTGGGTCATACAGTATGAAACCAGGGGGAACATGCAGACACGGAGAGAACGTGCAAACTCCTTACGGACAGCACCCGGATTCAAATCCCGGTCACTGCAGCTGTTATGGCATTGCACTAACCACTTCACTAACCGTGCTGATTTACTGTGACGTTAACCGTGCCACCCTTAATCCACAAGCCCACACATCTCTCGAGAATGAGTCAGAGCAGCCGGGCGGTCACCAGCATTGGAAGTTGGGATTGTGCCTGGGTCTCTGAGCAGTGAAACAGCAAGTGTGCCAGGCAGTACGACTGAGGCACCAATGCTGTATCAGTGGGTTAATAGTCCACAGTCAACTACTCCACATTGTAGGTCAGCGGCAAAGTGAAAATCAAAGTGGAGGGTCGTCATGTGAGAGAGAAAAGTTGCAGGGCTGCTGAGAAGCGAGGGGAAGGGTATGAGACTGTTAAGTTTGCTGCAATTGGATAAGGATAGGCTGTATTGTTGAAGTCAAAGTCAAAGACTGGCAAAACCCCTGCTTTGATTGTGCCAAGTTGGCTATTCAAAGCCTATTCAAATTTGGCTATTCAAATGATGCTTTCTACAATCATAAATAAGAGAGTTATTTTTCTCCCTGAGTTGTAGAATCCGAAGCAAGTGAGCACAGAGTTAAGGTGACTAGGTAAAGACTTAAAAGAGACACAAAGGGCAATTTTATCGCAGAGGCTGGTGGGTTTATCCTACGAGCTATGATGGGAAATGGTGGAGGTGGATATTACAATATTTGAAAGACAGTTGCACAGATACATGGATAAGAAGAATTGAGAGGGATATGGAATAAATGCAGGCAAACATGTCAAGTTTATCTGTCCGGGTCGGTACCAGAGCATCGGGCACTGATATGCTGAGCACTGGAGCACCTCAGGGCTCAGCCCATTCCTGTCCATGTGACCGACCCACGAATGCATCACCAGATCCAGTTCCAACAAAATCATCACGATTGTAGAAGGCACAACGGTCATTGGCCTCATCAGCCACAATAATGAGTCGCACTTCAGAGAAGAAGTGGAAAATCACGTGAAATGGAGCAAGAGTAGCCACCTGGGCTTCGATGTGGACAAGATGAAGGAGATGATCGTGGACTTCAGGAGGACCAGGAATGACCACCCTCCACCACACATTAGTAACTCGGTAGTAGAGAGAATGGGGAGAAACAAGTTCCACCACATAACTATTGACCTATCATGGACACACATCTCCTCACTTGTCAGGAAGGAACAGCAGTGATTGCACTTTCTGAGAAGACTGAATTGGGCAAAGCTATCAGCCACTCTCATGTCAACCTTCTACAGGAGGTCTATCGAGAGCATTCTGGCCGGCTGCATCACAGTGTGGTACGGTTACTCCAAAGGAATGGATCGGAGGTCAACCCATAGGTCCAATGAGTGGCAGAGAGGATCACTGGAGTCTTCTTATCCCTCATTGGCAAGATCTACTGAGACTGTTGTCTAAAGAGTGCATGCAAAATCCTTGAGGACCTCTTCCACCCCGCGCACAGATTCTTTCAACTACTCCCATCTGGAAGGAGATACAGGAGTATCAGACCCAGCACCAACCACCAGGCTGTGGAACAACTTCTTCCCACAGGCAGTGAGAATATCAAACAACTAAATCAACTGCTCAGACTAAACATATGAGACTCTGCTATTTATTGAACAATATTTATTTTTCTCTATGTATATTTGTCCTGCTTATGCATTGCTTATCTGTGTTGTTACAGAGTCCAGAGGAGCCCCAAAACCAGTAGCAATAGATATGCACCACAGGGTTATTTAAACAAAAGTAGTTTTAAATTATATTTGAACAAGAAAACAGAACTGAACTTTAACTTGTTACTTAACCTACCTAACTACTTAATCCCCCCTCTAATACTAAGTGCAGGTGTGTGTAATGTATATTTAAGATTAGAGAAGCTCTTTGGATCACAGTCCAATCTCACTGGTTGCAGGCAATTCTTGGACTGTGCACAGAAGTTAGCATTAACAAAGTTCACCAGTCTTTGGTGCTTAACAGGCAAATGGTTACCACTCAGGAGGGTTCCTGCTGGTTTTCAGAGAGAGATTCCTTTTCCAGGACATCCGCAACTGATTCCTTCTCAATCAGTCTTGTTGACAAAACTTGCCCACTTCAGGGTTCTCCAGACGATCCTCTTTCTTTCAGGTCACCTTTCAGACCACCAGTCTTCTCCTTTGACCAGGCATCCTTCCAAAGTTTGCCAGCTTGTCCCTCTGGAACTAATTTCTGTGTCTCTCCTCTCTGTTTTACTCTCACCCTCTCTGAGAGCAAAACTCTTCTCTGCTGCCTGCAAAGATCACATGTTCCCAAGCAAGCTGAATGTCAATACTTTGTTGCCTCTTGCAAAAAGCACTCTGCAAAAGTCCTGCAAATATTGTATGTTTTAAAATGTTTGTGTGCAATCTGCTCTAACAATTCCTCCCAAACCACCTCTAAATACTCTGTCACAGTGTGTTTTGCACCAAAATTCAGAGAACGCTGTTTCATCGGGTTATAATGAGATGATAAGTGAACTTGGACTTGATCATCAAAAACGTTCTGGTCAGAAAGGCCTGGCTTCTGCAAAGTGCTGGTCTATGTCTCCTTTTTTTTTATTAAATTTTTTTCAATTTTTTATTTTTCACACCATAAATCACATTAACCATGATACACACTTTTTCCTTTTCACACATATACAGTGCCATTTTCTTCCCCCCCCCATCCCTCCTCCCATCCCACCCTCTCTACCTCCCCCCTCCCATCCATTTAAGGTACAAAATCTAGGATACAATTGTCATTCAATAAAAATACACCAGAAATTCCACTGAGTCCATTCTTTTCATTTCCTTTTCCTTCCGTTAACTTAGGTAGTGATTGTCCCCGGAAGGTTTTTGCTATGTCTCCTTGACTCCACCCTATTTGTGGGCAAACGGTGCGGGTGCAGTGATAGATTTAGCCGAGGTATACCTGAGCAACTCCACTGCAGCATGAACGCAGGTGCGAAGGCCCTGGCAAATGATAGTTCCACAAAGTGTTCGACATATAATTGGCATATTCTGTCTGGGCACCCACCAACCAGACGGCATTAACATTGACTTCTTCAGATTCTCTTAAACCCTCCCGTCAATCTCTCCCCTTTCTCTATCCCTATTTTCTCTAGCTCTGTCCCTCTCTCTCTTTCCATTTACCTCTTTCTCCTTTCCCCCAGCTCTGCAATCACAGAACCACCAACACCCCCCCCCCCCACCTCCCCGATCAATTCTCGCCTTTCCTCTCATGCCCTCCTATCCATGGCCATTATGGCATTTTGACTGTTAGCCTGTGCTCTTCTCCTTGCCCTTTCCAACCTTCTCCCACCACCAATCCTCCCCCTGCAACTTTTTTATTAAGATGCCTGCCTGCTTTTTGCTCATACCTTGAAGAAAGACATTAGTTATATATCTTTACCTCCTATGGATGCTGTGAAAGACCTGCAGATTTAGAACATAGAACAGTACAGGCCCTTCGGCCCACTATGTTGTGCCGACCTTCAGGCCCTGCCTTCCACATAACCCTCCACTTTAGATTCCTCCATATGTTTGTCTTGTTGTCTCTTGAAATTCACCCATGTACCTGCCTCCAACACTGACCCAGGTAATGCATTCCACGCACCAACCACTCTCTGGGTAAAAACACTTTCCTCCAATACCACCCTTGAACTTCCCACCCATTACCTTAAAGCTCTTGTATTGACCAGTGGTCCCCAGGGAAGAAGGCTCTGGCTGTTTACTCTATTCCTCTTAATATCTTGTAAACCCTTGTCAGGCCTCCTCTGATCCTCCTTCTCTCCAAAGAGTAAAGCCTCAGCTCCCTTAATCTCTGCTCATAATACACACTCTCTAAACCAGGTTGCATCCTGGTAAATCTCCTCTGCAACCTTTCCAATGCTTCCATGCCTTCCCTATAATGAGGCAACTGGAACTGAACACAGTGCTCCCAATAACCAGAGTTTTGGAGAACTGCATCTTTACCTCGCGGCTCTTAAAATCAATCCATCAACTTATGAAAGCTACCACCCAATAAGCTTTCTTAACCAGCCTGTCTACCTGTGAGGCAACTTTCAGGGATCTGTGAACATGGGCCCCACCCCCCCCCCACCCCACCCCCAGATCCTTCTGTTCTTCCACATGACTAAGAATCCTGCCATTAACTTTTTACTCTGCCTTGGAGTTTGCTGTTCCAAAAGTGGACCACCTCACACTTCTCTGGATTGAACTGCATCTGCCACCTCTTGCCCCAGCTCCGCGATCCTCTACACAAGACCATCAACCTTTGCGCTGAGTGCAAACTTGCCAACCCACCCTCTACCCCCTCATCCAAGTCATTAATAAAAATCTCAAAAAGCAGCAGTCCCAGAGCCAATCCCTGTGGGACACCACTAGTCACAGCCCTCCAGTCCGAATGTACGCCCTCCACCACAATTCCGCAGGCAAGCCAATTCTGAATCCTGAGTTCTGAGTCCAATTCTGAGTGTCTCCAGCATTTCTGTGTTTTTAATATAATCACAGCATCAGCAGGGTTTCGTGTTTAACACGATCGGTGAATGGGGACCATGGCACAGTGTTCTTCACAGCCCAAACAACATGGCATTTTCTTCCACCTCTTCAACTAATCCTCCTCTTTTAAGTAATTAAAGCCCTTGCCATTTCTCAGGATCTTTCACATCAGTTTGCATCTATCTTGCCTCACTCCTGACAGCTAACTATTTGTCAATGGGAAAAGTGGTGGAATCTATTACTAAAAATATTATTGAGGGGGCTCTTTGAAAAGCACCAGGAACTCAAGCAAAGGGTTTTATGAAGGTGGAATAAAACCTGATCATTTTATTTTGAAATACGTTGTAAAGGAAGACGTGCTGTGAATAAGGGGAAAGCCAACAGTATATTAGAATTTTTGAGGTTATTATGGAAAAGCTGATGATGTTTGAGGTAACCTATCTATGAGGTTCCTAGATTCTTGTGGACAAACTACTCAGAAAATAAGCTCTTTGGTCCAACTTGTTGAAGCTCAGCTGGTTATCAGAACACTGGCCATAAGATAAATAGTTTTCTTCGAGTTGCAGTGAGTCATGGTCAAATAGAGTTTTAGAGCACAGTAGCAAAACCTTTGGCCCATGGTCCATGCTGGCCATGATGTTGACCCAAGCTGGCCCCATTTGACTACATTTGGCCCACATCACTCTAAACTTTTCCTGTCTATGTCCCTGCCTAAATGTCTTTTTAAGTATTACAATTATACCTATCTCTTCCGGTTCATTTGGCAGCTTGTTCCCACCACTCTTTAATTAGATCCAATTTAAATATTTTCTCCTCACTTTAGACTGCTTCCCTCTGCTTTTAGACTCTCGTACACTTGTAAAAAGACTGTGAATCTTCACCGTATCAATAACACATCATGATTTTGTACACCTCTATAAGGTCAGCCTCTTACTCTCCAGGTTTAACCAGCCGATCAATCTTTTCTTTATAGCTCAAGCCTTCCAGTCCCAGAAACATCCTTGCAAATCTTTTTTGATTAGTGTCATCCTTCCTGTGGCAAGGTGAGCAGAACTGCACAGAGTTTTCTTCCAAAGAAATTACTTAACAGAGGTCATGAGCCACAATACATCTATACGGGCAATGCCCAGCTGCATCTACATGGACCCATATTCTTCAGTTAAGGTGAGTGTAGAGCTCGTCGAAAGAACCAAAGACTTGTTGATCCAAACCAAGGCTTTTATTAGCAAAAGACCGGAGCTCTTCACAGGTGGCCGACCAGTCCGGAATGATCCGACCTGGCTAGGGACACAACCTTTTAAGGCCCAGGTAATAGGTGTGGCTTAGCTCTCAGCCAATCGCTGTAAGCACAGTCTAGATACTGTAACTATATACACTATATACATTGGTGATAGATCTGTCCTATCACAGTGATCAATTTTGCAGCAATTCAGAAAAAGTGAAATTGTTTACTGTACACCCACACTGATCCCTCTTCTCTCTTCCCACATTCCTGTATCAGTCCCAACTAATCCCACTGCCCCACTCTCTCCCCACAGCCCCATGTCAGTTCCCAAACTGATCCGACTGCCCCATTCTCTCCCCACAGCCCCATGTCAGTTCCCAAACTGATCCGACTGCCCCATTCTCTCCCCACAGCCCCATGTCAGTTCCCAAACTGATCCGACTGCCCCATTCTCTCCCATGTCAGTTCCCAAACTGATCCGACTGCCCCATTCTCTCCCCACAGCCCCATGTCAGTTCCCAAACTGATCCGACTGCCCCATTCTCTCCCCGCAGCCCTGTGTCATTCCCCACACTAATCCCACTGCCCCGTTCTCCGTCCACAGCCCCCATGTCAATCCCCACATTGATCTTTAATTACAAATAAAAAGTTTACAGGTACACTACAGAATCCCATATAGCTTTAATATGGTGCTCGTACAGCGTCCAAATTTCATAACATTCTATTTCACAGAATGTATCATGTGTAACAGGCCAAGTAATACAGTGGTCCCAACTGCCGCCTCTGCAGTTGGCTGAGCACCTCACAGCGTCGTGGGCCTAATCACTACTCACTCAGAAAGGCCGCACAGCTCTGCAGGCCAAATCGCAGAGCCTTGGGAAGTTAGGTACTCACCTACAAGATGGCACGGGGCGCCCATCATCTTCACTTTGAGCATGTGATGACGTCACTTCCAGTCCTGCGTGTCTGGTCCAGAAATGATATATAGATATATATATATATATTTTTATATATATAAAGAGGAGACAAGTTTTAATAAAAGTGTATTTGCTGACTAACTACTGTGTCTGGAGAATTGATTTAATAGCTCTACTGGAGTAGTCGCTACAGTCAGTGACCTTGACTGCAAGGTTCAGCCGAAGCACAAATCCACAGTCAACATGGACACAACAACAGCTGCAGTTAACACAGTAGGCGTTCACCTGTCTCCTTTCTGGGCCAACTAGCGATCAGGCTGAGACCCAGCTCCACCTTCATGGAATAACAGCTGAAGAGATGAAGTTTTAGCACGTCGTCAGGGCTCTGGATGCTGCTACAGCAGCTAAAGTAAGTGAAATTATTGACCACCCCCCAGCAGAAAACCAATACAGTAGGAATTAACCAGGCATGAATGGAGCCTGTGGCTTTTGAATATGGAGGGGCTAGGTGACAGGAATCCGTCCAATTTAATGAATGAAATGCTCGCACTACCAGACAGCCATTCAAATTGCTTTCTTTTTGAGACCTTATTCTTGGTGAAGCTCCCGGGTCACGTCTCCAAACCAATAGCAAACATGGACTTCAGCCGTCCCCATGACATGGCCCAGGAGGCTGATGGACTCTACCGCACGCCAAGGCAAGAGTCTGCCCACATGCAGCCCGTGTTCTTGGCAGCAACATCTCCCATGCCCTGCGTACTGCCCGTAGCTGCGGTTCAAACAAAAAGTGGATGGACGTACTGACGTTCTCTGCCAGTTTATTTCTATGGCCAAAGTTTAGAACCGAACACTTCTCAACATTGCACTTCACCGCCCATATATTTGCCCAATCTCCCAATCGGTCTATATCCTCTGCAATTTTACAGTTTCTTCAACATTTCCTACTCCGCCACCTATCTTGGTGTGATCTGCAAATTTGGCCACAAAACTATTTAGACCACAATCCAAATTATTACCCTAAATTGTAAACAGCCCCTGTGGAACACCGCTTGTTATCATTCCTGCCTTTAATAAATGTTAGTGTTATTTTAGGCTTTATGTGTTATTTCATATGATTTGGTGGGTTATTTTCCCGTAGGAATCGATGGCAATCGCTTCTTCGTTTTATAAGCATTTCAGCTTATGAAAGGTTCCATAGGAACACTCTAGTTTCGTAAAGCTGGGTATAGCTGTCATAGGGCAGGTGGGTCTTGTGTGGCTGGGATAGTTCGATCGGCGTGGGAGCCTACTTCCACACTGCATTGAAAAGGAGTCACAATGTGCCACCCTGATGTGAAAAACCGCCGCCAGGTCAGCAAGACCAGTCCTAACAGGAAGAGCTGGTCGATTTCCCAAGCGTTTGCCCCATGGAAACAGTCGTTTTCAATTGCATAAAAACCTAGAAAGTGGGGAAAAGCAATGAGCAAAAACTCTTACCATTGGGCAGCTTGGAAGATAAACGTCCCAAACAGATTCAATCGAGCAAAAGGCTGTGAGGTGTCAGGTGATGAAATGCTCGGGCCAACTGGGTTGCTTCAAAGAGCACACTGTTGGAAGGTGGAGAGAATCAGAGGTAGGGAAAAGATTGGGGCTTGGCAGTGGGAGACATGGCCACTGATAAGCTCCGGACGTGCATCCACTGCAGGTTTCCTATTAATCCCTTCACATCACCTTCCTGCTTGATTGAGAGTTTCAATATTGCCAGCTTGTTTTTCCTAATGAGTCGATAAATTGCTTTCGGATATCTGACAGCTTCACCACTAAAGAAGTACAATATTGTTGATTTAATAAATTATTTAAAATCTCTTCTTTTCTCTCCTTTCATCAAATATTGAAGCACAGTGAAAAGAAGATGTGGCTCGAATCACCGTGTCTATTTTGTTGTTGTCGAGGAAGGAGTAGAGTCGAGGTCTGTCCTGTAATGTATTAAAATTTTGCCTCCAGTTGATTTATCTTCAGAGATATTGAGCAAATGAAATAGGCAGAGAACTTTGATAGGTGGTTGCAACCTTTATTGCCCTGTCTGCTACTGAGAACATTGAGATCTTATTTATGTTCCTCAATTAATATATTAGCCTCTTGATAAATTATTGAGCTGGAGATTCAACCTTGAGGATTGCTTGCATTAACTTGGCGTGTGTTCTCTTGTGAATGAGCAATGTTCCAATCAAGATATTTGCATCGACAAAGAAATTCAGTGCAGTAGATATGAAATGGGATGAGACTTCTCCCACTGTTATGTTCGCTAAGTGCAATGGAATTCAAATTTCAGAACCATGAATGCAGTTTTACATAGAAAATTGACTATGGAAGTTGGGAGGTCATTCTGCATAAGAACATAACAAATTGGAGCAGGAGTTGGCCGTCCGGCGTGTCGAGCCTGCTCTGGCATTCAATGGCTGATCTGATCATTGACTCGACTCCAACTACCTGCCTTTTCTGTTTTTTATGTAAGAATCTATCAAACTGAACCTTAAATGTGTTTAATCAAGTCTCCTCAACGGCTTCCCTGGGCAGAGAATTCCACAGATTCACTCGACTCTGGAAAAATCAGTTTTTCCTCATCTCCATCTTAAATCTACTCCCCAGAATCTTGAGGCTGTGTCCCCTAGTTCTGGTCTCATCAACCAATGAAGACAATTTTCCTGCCTCCATCTTATCTAACCCTTTCATACGTTTATATGTTTGTATAACATCTCTTCTCATTCTTCTGAATTCGTGTGAGTATAATCCCAAATGATTTAGTCTCTCCTTGTAGATCAAACCCTTCATCTCCGGGATCAACCTGGTAAACCCCTCGGGGCAGCCCCCAACGCCAATATATCCTTCCTCAAGTATGGAGACCAGAACTGCACACAGTACTCCAGGTGCGGCCTCACCAGGACCTTGTACAGTTGCAGCAGGACCTCCCTGCTCTTGAATTCGATTCAGCTGTATAAGATGTTGGTGAAGCCTTGCTTGATGTGTTGCGTTCAGCTTTGATCAGCATGCTGCAGGAAAGGCGTTGTCAAGCTGGAGAGGGTGAAGAAATGATTTATGAAGATGTTGGTCGGACTCAGAGGGTGGGGGACAGAGCTCTAGGGAGAGGTTGAGCAGGATGGGGCTTTATTCCTTAGTGCGCAGGAGGTTGAGAGGTGATCTCAGAGGGGTGCACAAAACCAGGAGAAGAATACAATGTGTAGTCTTTTGTCCAGAGTAGGGAAGTCATAGATATAGGTTTAAGGT
Organism: Narcine bancroftii; assembly: GCF_036971445.1. NCBI lineage: Eukaryota > Metazoa > Chordata > Chondrichthyes > Torpediniformes > Narcinidae > Narcine > Narcine bancroftii. The sequence continues at coordinate 236,688,771 of NC_091474.1, read as the reverse complement.
GAGGGGATGTTGGGGAGGGGGGTGGAAGAGATTTAATAGGAACCTGATGGGTAACTTCTTTGCGCAGAGAGTAGAGAGTGGATGCAACAGCTGCCAGAGGATGCGTTTGAAGCAGGTGCAATTGCAATATTGAAGAAGAAAACTTGGACAGCTACAATAGATTTAGAGCAGTGGTTCTTAACCTTTTTCAGACTAAGGTGCACCTGGCTTCTGGCCTAACATGCCTTGACCCTCTCGTGAGAATGACTGAGCAATATTTTCAAGTCAAACGCAACTCTGTAAGAAACACATCTTGATTTCATTTAAAGTATTTTATTTATTGTTAAAGACACACATAGAAGGACGCTCTGGCCCACAGGCTGAGCACCACCGGTTTGAAGGAATATGGGCCCTGCACAAGGCCTAGTAAGGATGGGACATTTTGGTCAGAGTGGGTAAGTGCAAATTGGTGTTGGGTGTCTCACCCAAAACACCTCTCGCTCAAAATAAATTAATTCTGTTAACAATTAATAATAAATATCTAAAATATACTTGGTCTCAGAGTGGGATCAAGTATAACAAAGATTGTTTTGAGCACAGACAATTTATGACATTTGAACAAATCAGGAATAAATATGGAGTTTTAAATATATCTTTTTTCTGCTGTCTTCAGTTAAGATCTTATTTAAGGGGTAAATTAGGTCCAGCTCTGACCTTACCGCAAAGTACTGAAATAGAGACTCTGGTTCAAAGGGAGATCACAAAGGAATTTATCTCAAAAATGTATTTCTTACTTTAAGCGGATGCCTCTAAACAAGGGCTAGATAAGTAAGAAAGAGATGGGAATCAAATTTTGCTATAGAAATTGATCCATTTTGCTGGTCTGGCCTGTGTCAAAACAGCATGAGCAATGCAATTAATATAAGGTATAGGCTGGTGCAACATAATTTTTTCATCAGCTGTAACTTACCCCACAAAAATTAAATAAATTGAATCTGAATTATCCAATTTATGTTTCAATGCAGTCAAGATATAGGGAATTTTTGAATTTGACCTGATCATGCCCTAACGTGAGATCCTTCTGGGAAGATTTGGAAAATCTCCTTGAACAAATTACTGGAATTTGATAACCTCAGGTGAATTTTTTTTTTTGTTTGGGGGTGTGGAGTTAGCAGATATAAGGCCTACAAAGAGGCTGTCGAAATATCAATTGAAACTAGTGGTGGCCAGGAAATGCATAGCCATGACTTGGAAATCTGACACCCAACTGAGTCTGACCCACTGGAAGTCAGAAATGCATGGCTGCGTAACCCTGGAGAAGATTACTTACAACCTCAGAAATTGTAACATGTTTTTAAAAATATGGAAAACCTATTTAAGATACAAGGGGGTCAACCTTCGATGATTCCCCCCTCCAATCACAAATACCACTATCTCCAACCTGGCGATGTCTATGTCAAGACATTTATCACTTAAGGGAGGAAGTAAGCTCTGGATGAATCATGTCATATTTCATCTGCATGTAATTAGTGCGTTTGGAAAACAATTGATTTTGTCACATCATATGGGAAAATTACCTCTTCTTTTCTTCCTTTTCCTTTGGGGAGGGAGATCTTTCTCTTTTTTTCTTTTTTCTGTTTTCTTCATTTTTTTCTGTTTCCTTCTTTCCTCTGAAGGATTGGCCCAGTGTGTAATTTTGTATTGATAAACAATAGTGCAAAATTTGATCACTTTGATAATGTGTTGATTCTTTTAGACCAATGGTTCTCAACCATTTTCTTTCCACTCACGTCCCACTTTAAGTAATCCCTGTGCCATAGGTGCTCTGTGATCAGTAAGGGTTTGCTTAAGGTGGGATGTGGGTAGAGAGAAAAAGTTTAAAAACCACTGTTCTAATTGTCCCTCATTGACTCGTTATGTGCACGGTTTCACCACTCCAAAAGAAATGGACCATTTTTCTCAAGCAAAATATTTCAGTAACAGTTGGGTCGAGAGCAGTGATTGTCAACCTTCCCTCCCCACTCACATTCGTTACTAATCACAGAGCACCGAGGGCATAGGGAATATGGTAAGTGGCATGTGAGTGGAAAGAAAACGGTTGAGAACCATTATTCTGGAAAGTAAATTTACAACTAAGAAAATTCAAAGGTGGAAAAGTTGGGCTGAAGGCCCTGTTTCCATGCTGAGTAACTCGATGTGTACTGACATGCAGTAAAGACTTTGTTTTGTACACTATCTAGACAAATCAACCTCAAAAGTTCATGCAAGAATAAAAAGAGTATTTTTTATTTATGTTCTCTCTAATTTTTAGTAGTCAATGTGCGCAAAAATCTTATGTTGTGTGAATTCTTTTCTTGAAACAGAAGTATGTGCACACTGAATGCTTGTGCAAATGCAAACTTGAAACTATTTCAAGGTAATTTTGGCACAGAATATCTCTCACAGCCAATAAAACTGTATTAACATGTTTTAATACAAGACAAGGATGATTGCATCCTACAAAGTAGCGTATTTAGTTAAGATTTTATTCTATACTTTAAACCACTTTGTTCAATTTGTTGTTCCATTAAATAAAGTATCAATGTGCCACAACGAGCAAATGGAGGTTGGCTGTGTTGAGCGAGAAGTGTGAAGGAAACAAGCCGAATCCAGCAATGGCTCAGTATGAACTCCTTTACTGAAAACCAAAATACCTGTGATTCAAACACCCGTGCCCCTTCCCTTTAACCCCCACGCCCAATGGGGCGGAAGGGACGTTGCCTTCCCGTGCAAGGCTCACCCCGCATCTAAAATCCTGCTAGATGTCGTTGTTTGCTTTCCTGTCTATGACTGCTGGGGCTGGTTTTCTTGCTGTGTATGTGAGCTACGCTATGTGGGTTTCTTATTTTTATTTGATGCAATGTCTAAATAAATTAATAAATCAAAATCGATTAACAAGTTAACAGAAACTGTTAACCATTAACTAAGAGATTATTTTCAATACCATATAACCATTTACAGAGCAGAAACAGGCCATGTCAGCCTTTCGAGTCTGCACCAGTTCACTCGAACAACTCCACTAGCTCAAACCTCCCACTCTCCGCCAATAACCCTCCAGCCCCCTCACCTCCATGTACACATCCAACCTTCTCTTAAATGACAGAAGGGACCCTGCCGCAACTATCTCATTTGGAAGTTCATTCCATTCTGCCACCACTCGCTGAGTGAAAAAGCATCCTCTAATATTTCTCCTAAAGTGTTGCCCACTTACCTTTAACTCATGGCCTCTTGTTCCAACCTTCCCTACCCTCAGGGGAAAGAGTCTGTTTACGTGTAGTCTAGCTATTCCTTTCATAATTTTAAATACCTCAATCAAGTCCCCTCTCAGTCATCTACATTCCAATGAATAAAGTCCCATTCTCCTTAATCTCTCCCTGTAATCCAGATGCTGTAAGCCAGGCAACATCCTTGTAAACCTTCCCTGCACCCTCTCCACCTTATCTATATCCTTTCTATAATTTGGAGGCCAGAACTGAGCACAGTACTCCAAAACTGGCCTCACCGATGCTTTAAACAGCTGCAGCATCACCTCCCAGCTCCTATTCTCTATACTATGATTTATGAAGGCCAGCATACCATATGTCTTCTTAACCATCCTGTCTACATGGGAATCCACCTTCAATGAACTCTGTACCATAACCCCCAAGTTCCTCTGCTCCTCTGCGTGCCTCAATGCCCTCCCCTTAACTGTATATGTCCTATTCTAGTTATTTTTACCGAAATGCAACACCTCACACTTGTCTATATTGAAATCCATCTGCCATCTTTCAGCCCACTCTTCCAAACAAACAAAATACTTCTGTAACCCAAGAAAATCTACCTCACTATCTACCACTCCCCCTGTTTTTGTATCATCCGCATATTTGCTTACCCAGTTAACCACACCCTCCTCTAAATCATTAATATAAATGATAAACAATAAGGGACCTAGCACCGATCCCTGAGGCACCCCGCTTGTCACAGGCTTCCAACTTGACATACAGTTGTCCACCATGACTCTCTACTGTCTATCTCCCAGCCACCTCTGAACCCATGTCACAATCTCTCTACTAATTCCTAGTGACTAAACCTTCCTTATTAACCTTCCATGTGGAACTTTATAAAAAGCCTCACTAAAATCCAAATAGATCACAACCACTGCTCTACCTTCATCCACCTTTTTTATCACTTCCTCAAAAAACTCAACAAAGTTCGTCAAACATGATTTTCCTTTTACAAACCCATGCTGGGTGCCCCTAATCAATCCCTGCCTATCCAAATATGTGTACTATCTCAAAGAATACCCTCCATAACCTTCCCCACCACCGAAGTCAAACTTATTGGCTGATAATTACTTGGCCTACACCTACTGTCTTTTTTGAACAATGGAACAACATTCGCAACCCTACAATCCCACGGCACCACACCTTCCTCCAGCTATTTGTTCCCTGACCTCCCTTAAAGTCCTGGGAAAAAACCCCATCAGGACCAGGAGACTTATCCACCTTAATTGACCCTAGAAGCTCCAAAACTCTCACTTTACTAATCTCTATCCTTTCCATAACTAAGCCCTTTACCTCTCTTATCTCGTATAGCCCAATGTCCCTTTTCCTTGTGAATACGGACAAGAAAAATTTGTTCAATATTTCTCCCATCTCATACGGTTCCTAACATAGTTCACCGGTCCCATCATCCAGTGGACCTATTCTATCCTTAACCCTCCTTTTACGTGTCACATATCTGTAAAAGCCCTTAGAATTCACCTTCGCCTTATTAGCTATGGACACCTCATACCTTCCTTTTGCCTTTCTAATTTCTCTCTTAAGGTTCTCCTGCAGTCTAAGTAATGACCAAACTTCTCCTCAATCCCTTGTTTTTTTTTATATTTGGTGTAGGTCTCCCTCTTGTCCTGAACCAACTTCTTAATTTCACCAGAAAACCATGGCTCCCTCAAACCTTTAGTCTTTCCCTTTAGACTGACTGGAACATAAAAATCCTGTATTCTCAAAATCTTACCCCTAAATGCCCCCCAAATTTCCTCTACATCCTTTCTGGCAAAAATAAACAACTCTCTGCAAATCCCTTCACATTTTTCAAAATCTGGCCTTCCCCCACTCGATGACCTTCAACCTCGGACCCGACCTATCCCTTTCCATCATTAAGTTAAAGCTAATGGACCCATGTTCACTGAATCCGAAGTTCTCTCCAACGCTTACCTCCGTCACCTGCCCCATTGCATTCCCAAATAACAAATCTAACACTGCTCCCCCTCTAGTTGGCGTCTCACATATTGCTGCAAAAAGCAATCCTGAACACAATGCATAAATACTAAGCCATCTTGCCCTTTTACTGACTGCGTTTCCCAATCTATATTTGGAAAATTGAAATTCCCAACCAACACCACCCTATTTCTACTGCACACCTCACCTATTTCCTTGCACATTTGCTCTTCTAGTTCCCTTTCCCCATTTGGAGGCCTATCATATACCTCCATAATAGTAACCTCACCCTTCTTATATTTCAGCTCTACCCACACTGCCTCCCTCGACGAGCCGTCCAGTCTATCTTGCCTCAGCACTGCTGTAATATCCTCCCTGACAAGTAATGCCACACCTCCCCCTCTTAATCCACCAACTCTGTCACATCTAAAGCAGTGAAATCCTGGAACATTCAACTGCCAGTCACAACCTTCCTTCAACCACGTCTCACTAATGGCCACAACATCATAATGCCACGTGTCAATCCACACCTTTAGCTCATCCAGCTTCCTTACTACGCTCTTCGCATTAAAATAAATACACCTCAGGGATCTCCTACATCCTACCTTCTTCATATCCTCCTCTCTTCCATTCTCAGAATTTTCACTACAACATCTTTTTACTACTTTTCCTCCCTCAAATTATTTAAGCCTCTCTTTCCTTAGCCTACAAACCCTCTCCCTGCTGTCCTGCCTAACTTGAAACCCTGTCCCCAACCATACTAGTTTAAACCCCCCCTTGACAGCCCTAGCAAATGCCCCTGCCAGAAGACTGGTCCCTCTGAGATTAAGATGTGACCCATCATTACGGTATAGGTCCCATCTTCCCCAAAAAAGGTCCCAGTGGTCCAAGAACTTGAAATCCTGTCTCTTACTCCACCCCTTTAGCCACACGTTCAACCTCCACCTAATTCTATTTCTGCCCTCACTGTCACATGGCACAGGAAGCAATCCAGAGATTACCCCCCTTAGTGGTCTTCCTTTTAAACTCCTTACCCAACTCCCTATACTCATTCTGAAGGACCACTTCCTCCTTCTTTCCAACATCATTGGTACCAACATGTACCACAACCTCAGGCTCCTTACCCACCCCTTTGAGGATGTTCTGAACGCGCATATTCACATCCCGGACCCTGGCACCAGGGAGGAAAACCACCATCTGGATTTTTTTATCATGTCCACAAAAGTCTGTCCTCCTAACCATTGAATCCCCTATGGCTATTGCCCTTTTCCTCTTATCCCCACCTTTCTGGGCCACAGAGGTTGACACTACATCTCTGCCCACCATAGTCTGACTATCCCTCTCCTCAGTACTCAAGGTGGAGTACAGATTTCTGAAGATTTCAGACTCGGGTGCTTGCACATGAACCTGACCCCTCCCTTTCCTCCTCCTAATGGTAACCCACTGCCCCTCCTCTTGTGGGCCCTGTGCGACCATCTGCCTGTAGCTCTTGTCTACGATAGCCTCATTCTCCCTAACCAGAGTGAGGTCATCGAGCTGCAGCTCAAGTTCCCTGACTCAGTCCCTTAGATGCTGCAGCTCAGCCCACTTTGTGCACACGTGGATGTCCGGGAGACATGAACACTCCATGACTTCCCACATGTGTCACTAAGAGCAGAAAACTGCCCTCACACTCATCCTGCCTCCTTCTCCTCACACCTTATTAAATTAACTGTGAATGCCTTACCTTTCATCCAGCACGCTTGTCCTCAGCCTCTGCTCGCCAAAGCCTCTCGAGCCAAAACCTCAAGGACACACTCCTTCACTGTGCCACTCACTCACTGGGCCGATCCTTGCTGGCCGCTCACTTATACTTACCCTCCTTTTATTGGCCCCTTGACCAATTAACCCCCTCACTCTATCCAAGCTCCTCCTTCTCCAGATAGTCACCCGAACTCCAGTCGCAGCCTCCTCTGGCTCACAGCCCGAACCAAGTGGGCCCAAGACCTCGGAAATCTTAAGTATGATTATTAATTACTACATTATTTTAAGTAATTTTCACTTTTTGTGTGCCCATTAAATTCCTGTGTGTGCTGATTGCAAAACAGGTCTGCACATGCACAGCTTAGAGGGAACAGCAGTGCAGGGCTAATGTACAACAAAGCTTTGTGTCAAATCAGAGAATACAGGGCATCGCATTAAAGAGAAAAGTATATTTCAACCGTGCAAAGCCTACATTTTAATTAATAAATGATCCATTCAAGGCTAGAAGGGCTTCCGTGCAGAAGTGTTCTGTGGTTCTATGGTTCCGCAATCTAGTTGCAGCAAGACAGAAACTTCCTCTGAATCTGGAGGTGCGTGAGCCTCTTGCCTGACAGGGTGGGGGAAAGAAGGGAGTGTGACAGAGCTGGGTTTCCTTTAATGTGGTGGCTGCTCTCCAGATGAAGCTGTGGTATTAAAGTGAATATTAAAATAATTTAGAAGTATTAAAGTGACTTAAAACACAAGATAGAAGCCTGGTGTGTGAGAGATTAAAGGGAGGCGCTATGAATGTGGTACAGACCCGTGTGATCTTCATAAGGCACCGACAGATGGCTTTGGGGCAGAGGCAGTGCAGATAAGGAAGGCATGTTTTTGCTGAATGTGGAGTAAATGTTCTTATTATTCAACCTTGATACAGGGCTATAGGGGAGGGGCTACCAAGGGTGTGACTTACCTTGTATGTAATGATAATTGACCTTATATGTAGAATAATGATGTCATCTTTTAGCTCGTCTTGTTTACTTGAGTGTATAAAAATTGATACATTGCATGTTCAGATGGAGACCCCCAGAGTTTGGTTTCGAGTAAGGATTCTCTCAGATCCAAAAAAGAGATAACCATATAACCATTTACAGCACAGAACAGGCCAGTTCGGCCCTATAGTCCATGCCATAACAAATCCCCACCCTCCTAGTCCCACTGACCAACACCCAGTCCATACCCCTCCAGTCCTCTCCTATCCATGTAACTATTGTAAGGTAAAACATCATGAGATGGGAATGTGTAGGGAGTTACCCTGTACAGGGCAGTAACAAGAAGGGGAGGTGTCCTTGTACTCCTGTTAGGTAAAACATCATGAGATGGGACCGGAGAAGGAGTCACCCAGTACTAAGGAGTAACAGAATGCATCCTTGTACTTACAAGATAAGAGAGACATTGATGGATTGAGAGGCAGGAAGCTAGCAGGGAAAGGATAGCAACAGTTTTAGTCATTGGACAAGTAATGATATGATGATGTTCTAAGCATGTATCCAAGGGTATAAAAAATCACCATTTTGCTGATAACGGCAGAATGCATTCTCCGGCTAACTTTGTTAGTCGCAAGTGTTACAATCCGGTAATAAAGAACAAAGAACCCTGATTTCGACTCAGCCTGGTGTTTGTCTCACTCATTCATGAACAAAGCAGACCTAACACTATCCAGACTTTCCTTAAATGTAACCAATGATCCCACCTTGACCACGTCTGTCGGAAGCTCATTCCACATCCCCACCACCCTTTGCGTAAAGAAATTTCCCCTCATGTTCCCCTTATAATTTTCCCCCTTCAATCTTAAACCATGTCCTCTAGTTTGAATCTCGCCCACTCTTAATTGAAAAAGCCTATCCACGTTTACTCTGTCTGTCCCTTTTAAAATCTTAAACACTTCTATCAAGTCCCCTCTCAATCTTCTACGCTCCAGAGAAAAAAGCCCCAGTCTGCACAATCTTTCCCTGTAACTCAAACCTTGAAATCCTGTCAACATTCTCGTGAACCTTCTCTGCACTCTCTCTATTTTGTTTATATTAACCTCCCTACTCTTGAATTCAATACTCTGATTTATGAAGGCCAACATTCCAAATGCCTTCTTCACCACACCATCTACCTAAGTATCAACTTTGAGGGTACTATTTACCACAACTCCTAAATCCCTTTGTTGCTCTACACATCTCAATAGCCTACCATTTAATGCATATGACCTATTTAGATTTGCCTTTCCAAAATGTAACACCTCACACTTATCTGTATTAAATTCCATCAGCCATTTCTCAGCCCACACCTCCAGCCTTCCTAAATCACCTTTTAATCTACGGTAATCTTCCTCACTGTCCACAACACCACCAATCTTTGTATCATCCGCAAACTTGCTTATCCAATTCTCCACCCCTACTTCCAGATCGTTAATATATATAACAAACAATAGTAGACCCAGGACCGATCCCTGAGGAACTCCACTAGTCACCGGCCTCCAATTAGACAAACAATTTTCTACCACTACTCTCTGACATCTCCCATCCAACCACTGCTGAATCCATTTCACTACCTCCTCATTTATACCTAATGCGTCCACCTTTTTTCCTAACCTCCTGTGGGGAACTTTGTCAAAAGCTTTACTAAAGTCTAAATAGATAACTGTAACAGTTCTCTATGCTGTGTCCTTTGCAACGGAAAGTGGCAGTTTCGATACAACACAGCGGGGTGGGGGGGGGGGGGGGCGGCGGGTAGTGATGATGGAGTTGAGGCAAGTTGGCTTTCAACAGGAGGAATTTTCAACCTGGTCAAGGCGTTGTAAAAGGAATGGGACTGTGACAAGAAAGGGGTTAGGACAACAAACTGTGGGACTAGGAGTGTGAACATTTAAAATGAAGAGCAAAGACACATGAGTGTCATGTGTGTGGGGTTGGTGGATCAAGATTCTGTTTATTTTTATGCACATGTGGCGGCCCGCAATTGCGGAGATCGGGCCGGCACATCACACGGCAGCAGACGCGGACACAGATCGCTAAAGCAACTCCCAGGACAACGAACCGCAAGGGTAGAAGCTGGGGCAGCATCAGACCAACAGCCCTAAAATCAAGCTGCCCAGCTAACTCAGCAGAAACATTCATATGCATGGATGTTCCCGCCTGTTATTGTTATTCATGTGGCTGACACTCAGTCAATCAGCAAAAACAGCGGGAACTTGAACAGTATAAAAGCAGCCTTTCCAGCCCTAATAAAGGAATGAGCTTAACCTGCCACACTGTGTGTGTGTGTGTGTGTGTGTGTGTGTGTGTGTGTGTGTGTGTGTGTGTGTGTGCGTGTGTGTGTGTGTGTGTGTGTGTGTGTGTGCGCGTACATGTTTCTTTGTAGCGTTCAGCTACAAACACATATTTCGATCATTTGCCCTGGAAAGGTATACCAAGAGATTCTGAAAATACAGCACCACGATCAAGACAAGCAAAAGGGAGCTCCTTCAGTGACATTGAGTGTCTGGATCCACTGATGCCATCACTTCCTGCACCCCCGGCACCACACGGCCTCCTGCCCCATCCAGTGGGGAGTGGGGGAAACATGAGGTGAATTATTCATGGGAAATAGGATAAAATTTAACATTTTTTAAATGAACGGTAGCAGGCCCTTCCAACCCACAATCTATGCCACCCAATTACGCCCAATTGACCTACAAGCCCCGTATGTTTTGAAGGGTGGGAGGAAACCAGAGCCCCTGGGGGAAACCCATGCAGACCCGGGGAAGATGTATGGACAGTGCGAGATTCGAATCCCGGTCACTGGCGCTGTACCAACGGTGCGCTAACCGTGGCACCCACCATACCACTTTGATGGGAAAACATTTGTCAGGTGCATCAGAAGGGGTTCTGGTCGCTGGCACCAAAACAGCTTTACTTTAACTGTGCCACCCATAACGGGACTTCTCCGCTTGCAAATGGAATAGACAGACTGAATGGCCTCCTCTAGTTTTAAATTTAAATTTAAAAAATTAAATTTAGATATATAGTGCAGTAGCAGGAACATTCAATCCATGAGCCCATGCTCCCCAATTAACCTACACCTCCCCGGGATGCTTTATTTTTGAAGGGTGGGAGGAAGTCAGAGCCCCCCCCTACAGAACCCGCACAGACATGTGGAGAACATGCAAACTCCTTACAGACAGCACAGGATTCAAACCCCAGTCCCCATCGCTGCTGGTGTAAAAGCATTACACTGACTGCTATGCCCCCCACCCCCAAATGGGCTTCCCATTTATGGAAAGATGGAGCAGAGGAACTGGCCTTACTGAGCTCAGGCTGGCTATCATCAACCATGCATTTTGGACAAATCGTTCAACGATCCATTTAATCCCCACATCCCCCATTAACTCCATTCCCTTCCCTCCCTCCTGATTTTACCACTCGCCTCCATGGAGGAAATTTTGCTATGGTCAGTTAACCAACCGAATGGAATGTCTTGAGCAGGGATTGGAGCCCTTTGAGAAATCTCACATAGTCAAAGGCCGAACTCCACACAGACAGCACTTGCAGGGACTGTGAAGAAGCTTCATCAGCTGCACCACTGCGTCTGCACCATAACAACCCGGGGGCAGAGATGTTTGTCCCTTTCTTCCTTCAGTTTCAGCAATCTGCCTTCATCTGTCTTGCTGTCACCGGCCATCCTTGTTGAACTCTGTGCAGGATTGGTACTTCTGATCACAATCGCCCAAAGGCTCAAGAAACAATAAGCAGTTTATTAGTTTCCCGAAAGGAGACAATTGCAGCGAAGCAGCCAGGGGTCATGTTCATATAATAGGTGGGTTACTGAACCAGCAGGTCTGCAGTTCAGGTTTATTGATCCACAATTCCGACACACAACTTCAAACCAAATAAATTAAATAAATTAATTAACCAGTCTTAATTTATTTACTTTTTAAATTTAATTCAATTTAAATGTTGTGATTCAGCACACTAACAGGCCCTTGGTCATATACCTTGATGAAGGACTTAAGCCCGACATGTTGGCTATGTACCTTTACCTTTGCTCTATAAAGTACACTGTTGGTCCTGCTGAGTTTCTCCAAGTGTTCTTGCTTGTTTTGTTTCTGCAATAACAGGACCTTCCGGCCCATGAGCCCAAATACACTGATTAACTGACAAACCCCAAACATTTTTGAAGGGTGGGATGAAACTGGGACACCTGGAGGAAACCCGTGCAGGTCACAGAGAGAGCGTACAAACACCTTACGGGCAGCGCAGGATTCGAATATGGGTCATGACATAACCCTGCTGCCCTTTGGACTTGGTGGCAGGGACAAGGGAAGCTGCAAATTGTTGCGAGGACCTCACTGGTTGGAGTGAGATGGTGATTTATTAAGACATCATTGTGTGGTGATATGTAATTGCACCACTAGGTCACCAGGGGTCATCCCAGTGACCTTGTATATAAAACAGTCCAGAGCTACAGTGTAGCCTTCCAGGTTTGCCTTGCAGAGAGACAAGACCTCTTAGTGTTCATATTAGTTTATTAAAGCTGTATTATACTCGCACTGCTGGTGTGGTTATTGTCAGTACAATTTAATAAACTAATATCATAGCTACTAGGATGAAAGCTGCTTCTGCTCCAATACGCATTCCCGACCACCTGGAGACTCTTCCTGAGGAATGGAATCCGGGGACAACCAGTACACACATGTATCCGAAGGCAGAGACGGCGAGGGACCGCTGTACTGGAATCGTGGTGGAATGTGGGGAAGACCACAGAAGTACAGCAGTACCTGCATGAGAGAGGGATTGCTACCAGCCACACTACAAGTTACAATCCCAGGGGGAATGGACAAGTCAAAAGGGAAAATGCCACTATCTGGAAAACAGTCCTCTTGACCTTAAAAGCAAAAGACCTCCCTGTTATACTATATGGCAAGAAGTGTTTCCAGAAGCCCTACACTCTATACGTTCTTTATTGTGTACTGCCACTAACATGACCCCACATGACCGTATCTTTTCTTTCACAAGGAAAGCCACGACGGACACAATGCTGCTTAAATGGATGATGACACCGGGACCTGTTCTCCTCTGGAAGCACTGCAGACCCCACAAAGCGGACCCGCTGGTGGATCAAGTGGAGTTGAACTCTCAGTACACCTTCGTCACATTCCCAGATGGAAGAGAAGACTCGGTGGCCACCAGGGATCTCTCGCCGGCCGGATGTGTGAACAACCCGGAGGAAACACAGATGTCTACGATCAACAAGGAACGCAGCAGCAGTCACTAGAACAGTCGTCCATCAAGTCACCCCAGAGGACTAGACCACCCACCCCAGAAATCAGGACCTTGGGTACGCCTGCCCCACAAAATATCACCACCCTAGACTTGATGGCAGGACCTAATCCCATACAAGAGGATCCCCCGCCCACATGGCCATCTAGTACATCCCACTCCCACACCTCCACCAAGAAAGGCCAAAAGGCAGACCGCACTCCCCACCCCTATACCACTACCGATGAGGTCCAGAAGGCAACGGAAGCCATGAAAAATTTTGGACTTATAAACTTACAAACAAGGGAGGGGGGGGGCGGGGGGAATAACAATTTTTAAGGGGGGCTGAATGTGGTGATATGTAATTACAGGGGTCATCTCAGTGACAGTCTAGTCTTCCAGGTTCGTCCAGAGAGACAAGATCTCTTAGTGTACATATTACTTTATTAAAGCTGTCTTATACTCACACCGCTGGTGTGGTTATTGTCAGGACACATTGCTTTTCTCTTTCACAACATGGCTCCACTTTGTCAGTGGATTTGCTCTTTGCCTTCTGCCAACCTGTTGATGACACCACAGTTGTCAGCAGGGCTACAGACGGCAATGAGGGAGCCTACTGGAGGGAGCTGCAACAACTTTGCATTCAAAGTCAGCAAAACCAAGGAACTGATTGTGGATTTCATTGAGGAGGAAGTCAGCGCAACACAAGATCGAGAGATCAGCAGTGGGAAGAGGTTAAGAACTTAAAACTCCTGGGTGTCAACATCCCTGATGATCTATCCTGGGGCCCTCATGTTGATGCATTCATGAAGAAGTCTTGCCAGCAGCTTTGAGAAGATTTTGTACGTCACCAGAGACTCTTGCAAATTTCTACAGGTGGACCGTGGAGAGCATTCCGAATGGTTCCATCACTGTCTGGTCGGAGGTGTCATCGCACAGGGCAGGAAAAGACTGCAGAGAGTGGCGACCTTGGCCAGCCCCATCACGGGCACTAGTCTTCACTTCATCAAGGACATCTACAAGAGGTGGTGCCTCAAGAAAGTAGCCTTTATCCTCAAGGACCCTTACCATCCAGGCCATGCCCTCTTCCCATTCCTACCATTAGGAAGTAGGTACAAGGAGCCTGAAGACGCAGACCCAATGTCACAAAGACGGCTTCTTCCCCTCTTGCCATCAGAATTCTGAGTGGACAATTAACCCAGGAAATACCTCACTTTTTTCTCTCCTTTTGCATTTTTTTTAAACAGTGTATTCATTGAAATGTAATTTTTGGCAATTTTTGCACCTGTAGTGCATACTAATGCCGCAATAGATTTTGTGACCTGATTCTGACTTTGACAGTTCGAATGGATGGCATGGTCTCACAGATTAAATACATCAGCTTCCCGCAGGAAGCAAGCCCATCACCACTTTACTGTGGCAACCTACCTCTGGGCATTACTGTTGCTACAGATCCACTTCAAGACATACTCTAGCTATACCCCCATAGCATGAATTAAGTGGTGCCCACATCTCCTCTATGATCCCATGCAGCACCGGCGCACCTCAAGGATACCTATTCAGTTTCCTACGGTGTTTTTCCTTCACCTATGATCAAACTCTGAGCTAACCCCATCTTCAAGTTGGCTGACAACACCACGATTGTGAATCAGATTTCAGATTTATTATGCATGACATAAACCCTGAGATTTATTTTCCTGTGACCCACCAGAATCACCCCTTATTGGTAGTGGAAAAAATACTGTTCACAATGTACACGTGTAAGTACATAAAGAAATATAAACAAACTGACTGCGCAAAACAAAGATAGAGAAAAAAAATCAATAAAGAACAAAGTCAGAGTCCTTAAATGAGTCCCTGATTGAGTTTGTGCTGGAGGAGTCTCATGGTGGAGGGGGAGCAGCTGCCCCTGAACCTGGGGGTGTGAGTCTTGTGGCCCCTCCACTTCGTTCCTGACGGCAGCAGCAAATGCCTGCTGGATGTATCCCTGCATGGTACGGGAGATGGACAAGAATGAAAGAAGCTGCAGAAGCTGTTGAATGCAGCGCAAAATTCAATGCAACCGCCCCCCCCCCCCACCCCACCACCCACCCACCCCCTTTCCCCTCTATCTCTATCTCCTGCTGCCTAGGCAAGGCAGCCAACATACTGAAAGAACCATCACATCCCCAGATACACTCTCTACCCTTCGTCCCATCGGGGAAAAGATTCAAGAATGCAATCTCTCACAATGAAGCTTGAAGATAGTATCTTCGCCACTGCCATTGGGCTCCAAAATAAACCCCATACTAGTGCTCTCATGCTACCTTTGCTTGGTGCTCATTTGTATTTTATCTTCTGCAAATTGTACTCTTTACCTGCCTGTATGAATAAAAGAGTTGAGCTGTTAATCTGCTTGTAACGGACCCTTTGCACTGCTTTAGGTATGTGGCTTCCGTCGATCTTTGATTACCATGGGTGCTGCTTCTAAAGCAAAGCAGGACTGAGCTCTCCAGGACACCAAGCCAGGACAGAGTTTATATGGAGATCCATTTGTTGCCCATGCAGTGGGACCCCACCCCCCCCCCCCCACTCCCCTCCATGCTAATGACAGGTTCAAAGAAACGACAAAAGTTGATACAGTTTGGTGCCAACAGCATCGCAGGAGTTACCGAGTTGGTGCTGCGGGACTCTGACTCCAGATCTATCCTCGGGTTTTATTCCCAAACCCTATCCCATGAGCGGATTTAGCCACAAGGCAGTGGAGGTTTGAAATCGGAGATTTTGCTCTCCTAGAGGAGTTGCCATCTGTTGTTAGTGAGCCCCATCTGCCCGGAGCAACTAGATTCAAGGTACTAGTGTCCCGCCTTTGCTCCTTCTCCTGCCAGTTCCTGCCGGGCATGAGGACTATGCCACACGTGAAGGCCAGGAGTTAGACTTGATTGTCAGAGGATGTTTGTGTCACATGCCATGAAGAGCATTTGTGCCGCAATGGGACCTCGTCCCCACTATTACCCTTTGGCTATGACAACCTTTAGAGTCTGTTCCAGGTATAGCATGAGAAATAAAGATGTGAACACTCAAAGAACCTGTAGATCAAGGATTCATGATCAACCCAACCTCTGAAATTCGTATCAGGAAGTCAATGTGAGTTCTAACCAATTGCCAAAGTAAAACATGCAAGTCTTCAGACACCATGGTTGATGTAAAAACACAAACTGGAGAAACTCAGAAGGTCGGACATCATAGAGCAAAGGTAAAGATACATAACCAACGTTTTGGATTTGAGCCCTTCAAGGTATGGAAAATTGTTGGCAGACAATTTGTTCATTAGTTCGGGCACCTGCCAACAATTTTCCATACCATGATGAAGGGATCAAGAGTGAAACATTGATTCTGCATCTTCACCTTTACTATATAAAGTTTGACCTGCTGAACGTCTCCAACCTTGTGCTTTTACTTCTAACCAATTGCTGCCAAGTTCATATACTTTCGAAGGCTCATTCTCTTTATTTTTATTTTTTATTTATTAATTGAGGGAGTACTGCTGTGCAAAGAATTCAGACACAAACTCCACAGACTGTACAACAGGCTTTAATCAGCTTAAATTTGTACACATCAGGTCTCTGTACCTTCCTGGCCTCCACGTCCCCGACTCACTTCCAAAGGGTCTGGCTCGAGTCTTTATGTGGGCTGGATTGACAGCCGACAGGTGGGGCCAGCCTTCCAGGTTGCCTACCTGCAGGTACAGTGGTTTCCCCCTGCAGGTAGGCTGGTGGGAGTGCGGCCAGTGGAGCAGTTGTATCACCACAGGAATATAGAATGTTGAATGTATTTATTTTGCACCCCTTGTCCCACCTGAACTATACATACACACACATATATGTCTACTGATCTTTAAAGTTACAAAATTATCCTAAGATCACTCACAGAAGCCTTACCAAGGAACAACTGTCACACAAAGAGGTGATATGAAAAATGATGAAAAGTTTGCTGGAAGGGTAGATTTTAAAGGAAGATGGAGAGGTGTCCTTTAGACAACAGCCAGGCCCACAGTTTAAGACACAGCTAAGGTTAAGAGAGCACAAAACACAGTGCCCCTTAATGCAACTCCTCCAAGCCTAGTGTGAGGCACAACACAGTGGTGGTAGAACAAGCAGGTTCGAAGGGCATTAAGCTACTGATTAAATGAGACAGGGACATTGGCTGGAAACCAATTAAATATTGCCACCTGCTTCTTCATGCTGTTTTACTGTTTTGTGACCAGGCAGCATGTTTCAAGATTAATGTGTTTAATTAAGCCCGTTTAACAGTCTTAATTTAGGAGCATGGATTGCTTGTCTAAACAATATGAGGGCTATAAAGGACAATGCTGGAAAACTTGCATTGAGGTCTCAGAGGGATCTGGGGGTGTGCTCGTGTCTGATTCATAAAGAATTAGTTTGCAGGTGCAGTAGAAGAGAAGAAAGCTAACAGAATCCGAGTGTTTATTGATAAGGGAATTGAATTCAAAAGCGGTGAGGTTATGCTTCAGTTACATTGGACATTGTTGGACCATTGGAAGAAATATGTGCAATGTTGATCACTTTATTTAAGAATGAAGGCAAAGACATTGCAAGCATTTGAACGTTGCTCACTAGGCAACAGGCTTATTTGCAACAAAAGCCAATATGTATTGTGTGAGTGGTTCTGCGAACAGACCGACACAGTGGTTCTCAACCTTTTTCTTTTCACTCACGTGCCACTTTAATTAATCCCTATGCCATCGATTTTCTGTCATTAGTAAGGGATTGCTTGAGGTGGGAAGGGAAGGTTGACAATCACTGCTCTAGACCCAAATGTTACTGAAATATTTTGCTTGAGAAAAATGGTCATTGACCCATTTCCTTTGGAGTTCTGAAACCGTGCACATAACAAGTCAATGAGGGATGATTAAAACAGTGGTTTTCAAACTTTTTCTTCTCACCTACATCCTACCTTAAGCAATAGAGATAATCCAAGAAATCACAGGCCAGATAGCCTCTCATCATTAGTATGGAAGATATTGGAGAGGATATTTAGGGATGGGACTTGGATGCATTTGGCATGGCATAGTCAGATGAGGGATAGTCAGTGTGGCTCTGTGTCTTATGAATCTGGTTGAGTGTTTAGAGGAGATGACCATGTTGGTTGATAAAGGTAAGGCAGTCGATCATGTCTACATGGACTTCAGTAAGGCATTTCGCAAGGTCCCTCATGGCAGGCTGACAAAGAAGGGAAGGATGATTGGGATCTATTGTGAATTGATAGCTTGGATTCAGATTTTTTTCCATGGAGATACTGCACAGTAGCAGGCCATTCTGGCCTACGAGCCCATGCTACCCAATTGCACCCATGTTACCAATTAGCATATTTAACTTGGTATATGTTTGGAATATGGGAGTAAACCTGAACACTCAGATTAAACTCGTGTTCACAGGGAAAATGTACAAACAGACAGCGACTGATTCAATCCCAGCTCTCTGGCGCAGGCCCACAGAAGACAGAGGGTAATGGTGGAAGGTTATTATTCTGGTTGGAGATCTACAGCCAATGGTGTTCCACAAATATTGACACTGTATCCACAACTCCACCAGTCTTGAACCCACCCACCCTACTTTTTCATCCAAATCACTTAAGTGCATGTTTTCAAACTTGTGTATCTTCTTCCAGATGTGAGGGGGAGAAGTGAGTGTATCCAGGGAGGGAGAAGTCCATCAATGCATTTGCTTCTTTCCCAGGAGGTGTAGACAAAGTCAATGGAGGGGAAGTTGGTTTGTGTGATGGCCTAATCGTCTTTGACCCTGCCCAGCATTTTGCAGTCTTGTGTATTTCATCTTGTATTTGTATGTGTGAGTTCTTAGACAACACATGGGTGAAGAAAAAGGTTTTCTACTTTAAAGTTGATATAAGCAACACCATGAGGCAGGCCATGAGGCTGCAAGCCTCCATTACAGATCTAACATACTGCAGTCTCCAGCTCTGTGTCAGCCTTGCTGACAGCCAAGCCTAATCAAACAGGAACTATAATCCTTAAGGCACTGAACAGCTCTTTTGCCTGAATTTTTACAGTTTCTGTAGCCCTACCAAGTGCTATGGCTTTTTCCAGGTCTAGATTTTGCTCTCTTAGCAGTTTTTCCCTTAGCCTATTATCTGGAATACCACACACAAGACTGTCTTTTATCAATGAGTGGGTCTCTCCACCAAATTCATATGTTTCACTTCTGTTTCTCAATTTAGTCACATACTGATTAATACTTTCTTCCATTTTCTGTACACATGCAAAAAGATCTGTGCCTCTCAAACATCACGTTACATTTAGGTATGCCTCAAACTGTTCCATTTATTTTTCCAATTTAATTTTGTCTCCTTCAGCAGCAAATGTGAAGGTATTATACACGTCCAGGGCCTCATCCCCACGAAATGTAAGAAAACTGACAGTTTCACTTTATCACTTTTCTCATCAGCTACGACTGCCACTAAATACAATCCAAAATTTTGTTTAAATCTGTTCCATTTTTCAGCCACCTTACCTGTCAGCTGAAGTTTCGCTGGTGGATGTAATCCTTCCATTTTTCACTGTGTTAGCTTCTCTTCACTGATCAGTTGCTGACTTTAGATTATACCTTTTAAGTATTTCTTTCTAATTTCCTTCTTCCCATTTCTGACACCACATTTCATCTTGCATTTGTATGTGTGAGTTCTTAGACAACACATAGATGAAGAAAAGGTTCTTTACTTTAAAGTTGATGTAAACAGCACCATGAGACTGCAAGCCTCCATTACAGATTTAATGTATTGCAGTCTCCTGCTCTGTGGCAGCCAAGTATAATCAAACAGGAGCTATAATCCTTAAGGCATTGCTAGTTGCATTGCAACCCTGATCATTGTCAGTACATTGTGTAGACCAATTCCCTTACCAAGCTGCGATGCATCCAGAAATGATTCTTTTGGTGGTGGATCTATTAAAAAATGAGGAGAAATTTGGAGTCAGGCTGAATTTCTTTAGGGTCCTCAGGAGATAGAGATGTTAGGGTGCTCTTTCTTGGCTGTGGTATCAATGTGGTTGGACCATGACAGATTTTAAAGTAATGATATTTGCACCTCAGCAACACTGGTGGGATGTGTGCTCCACTCCACTTCCTGAAGTTAATGACCTGCTCCTTCATTTTTATATTAACATTGAGAGAGGTTGCTGCCCTCACACCACGTCACTATAAGACCGTACAACCTCTGAGCAGAATTTGGGAAATTGTCCCATTGAGTCACCCTATCATTCCATTGTGGTTCATTTACAATCCTCTTCAATTTCATTCTCCTGCTTCTTCCCGTAACCCTTGATTCCCTTCCTGATCAAGAATCTACCTCCGCCTTAAATATCCCCAATGACTTGGCCTCCACGGCCGTCCATGGAAACAAATTCACCACCATCTGTGTGAAGAAATTCCTCCTCATCTCTGTTCTAAAGAGATGTTTTTGTATCCTGAGGCTGCGCCCTCTGGTCCCAGGCCCCCTCACCATAAGAAACATCCTCTCCAAACCCAGGCCTTTCAGTATTCAATAGGTTTCAATGTGATTCCCCCTTCATTCTTCTGAACCCCAGCGAATATCATCCCAGAGTCTTCAAATGCTCCTCATATGAAAACCATTATACTCTGGGGATCATCCTTGTAAACTTTCTCTGGACCCTCTCCGATGCTAACACACCTTCCTAAGATATGTTTTAAACTATTGGCATACAGGACGGTAACAAATCCTTTTGGCCCACGAGCTTGTGCTGTCCAATTACACCCAATTAACCTGCAACCCTAGGCACATTTCAGATGGTGAGAGGAAACCGAAGCACACGCAGACACAGGGAGAACGTACTAACTCTTTACCGATAGTGCAAGATATGAACCCTGATCCCAGTCACTGGTTCTGTGATATATAATCTTTTAAGAAGGATATGGAGGATTATGGGCAGAATGCAGGTCCTTGATAGTCTGGTTTCTGTGCTGTAATTGTTACATAGTTATATGGTGTAGTCTCATGGTGCTGTTTACATCAACTTTAAAGTAAAGAACCTTTCCTTCATCTATGTGTTGTCTAAGAACTCACACATACAAATGCAAGATAAAGTGTGGTGTCAGAAATGGGAAGAAGGAAATTAGAAAGAAATATTTAAAAGGTACAATCTAAAGTCAGCAACTGATCAGTGAAGAGAAGCTAACACAGTGAAAAATGGAAGGATTACATCCACCAGCGAAACTTCAGCTGACTGGTAACGTGGCTGAAAAATGGAACATTTGTCTAGAAGCAATGGAAATTCACCAAGACAATGGTTGCTTAAACAAAAGATGCTTTTAATTTTCTTTAAAAATAAAAACAAGATCAAACTTTAACTTAATTACTATTAACTTAACTTAACCTAACTTAACCCCCTCTAATTCTATGTGCACATATATGTAATGTTTCCCAGTCCAATCTCATTTCTCTTTTCTCCAAGTTCACCAGAATCAGACAATTCTTATACTGTGCACAGAATTTAACATTTATGAATTTTCACCAGGCTCTAGTGCTTAATGTTAGATGGTTACCACTCAGTAAGGTCCTTGTTGGTTTCAGAGAGATATTTGTTGCTCATTGGACACACACAAACTGATTTCCTCAAATCAGTCACTTTAGTGTCTTGCCGAAGAAACTTGCCCCATCATGGGTTTTCTAAATGATAACATCTTCTTCCAGGTCACCACAGAGTTCCTCTTGTTTCCCTTATTTCAGGAGAAATACTCTAGCCAGCCATTTCCTCTTATAAGTAGCACAAGGGCTTTGAACAGGCTGAACTCAGAACTCACAATCCATCTTCAAAATGGGGTTTTTCAACTAGCCTGCTAACTTGCCATTTTGCAACCTCAACTCTTACTGTAGAACTCACTTCTCTGTCTGTCTGTCTGTCTGTCTGTCTGTCTGTCTGTCTGTCTCTCTCTCTCTCTCTCTCTCTCTCTCTCTCAGAAGAATCCTGGTGGTTCTTTCCTCTCTCTACTTGTAAAAACAAAATGACTTCTTATAGGGCTCCAAACCCAATCTTTGAAAGATCTTTATCAGCACTTTATCCCGGACTTTTCCATTTGCACCTACTTCTGAAATTCTTTCCAAAGCAGTTCTGTTGTCTATGCAAAATCAATCAGAGCCTGAATGTCAGGCTTCACCAAAACTCTGGCATTTTAAATGAGATGTGTTTTGTTATACTGTTGTTGAAGTGACCAACACACTAAACCCCCACAATCTAACCCTTTTAAAGACATATTTATATATAATATAAGATATAATATAACCCATAACAATGTTTATAACCACTGCATTAACCGTGCACTACCCCACCTCCTCCAATCTTTGCATCATTTACAAACTTAGTAACAAAGTTATCTAATTCATCATCCAAATCGTTGACATATAAATGAAAGAAGGAAGTCTGCAGACTCTGTTATTGTTGTTAAAATACAAAAATGCTGGAGGAACTCAGCCGATCTTGCAGCATCCATAGGAGGTAAAGATATATAACTAGCGCTTCCAAGCTTGAACCCTTCTTCATGTGAAAAGAAGCAGCCCCTGCACAACATCACTCATCACTAGAAGTCAACCAGGAAAGGCCCTTTTTTTCCCCTTCTCTGCCTCCCCCCATCAGCCTCTGTCCATGCCCATACCTTTCTCATAGGTACCATGGGCTCTTATCGTGTTTTCTGGCCTTGTGTGTGGCACCTTGTCAAAGGCCTTTTGAAAATTCAATTAAACCACGTCCACTGGCTCTCTTTTATCCTCTAGATTCTGTCTCCTTCCTGTATACCATTGTGTCATTGTTTTGTGAAATATAACATGTTCACAAGCACTACTCAGGAGACAACAGTCTTGGAGAACAAGTCCAACTTTACTTCGGGTCTGCAGAGCCGGGTATCTCTTAGTCCCAAGACTCACCGGAGGTCCAGAATCATCACTCTTTTGTACAGTCCAATGCTCAACATCACCACACCTTCCTTTAGTCTTTTCCAATTGGAATTTCAATACCTTACCACCTTCCACTTTTCCTCTCCCCTGCAGATACTACACAGTCCCTCCCACATCATACATCGCATGTTATGCTAATTAGACAGTCTCATCATTAGGGGTGTCTAAGTTAATATTCATGTCTTCATTAAGCAAGTACAATGGTTACTGTGGGGTACCCTAGGTCACCATGCCAGTCCAAACCAGACTCCTTTCTCCTTGAGGCTTCTGATAAGAAAGTTCTAATCTACATATTTTGCATTCCATCACCTTTCACAGAATGGTGCTAGTTTAATCATCTCCAGCCATTTTTTTACAATTCATCCCTTTTCTCTTTACCATGTATTTCTGATTAAACTACATTCGCATAGCTCCTATGGTTTGTTTTATTTTCCTCAAATTGTGGAAGCATACGCTTAATTTGTCACCATTCATCTTTTACGGGCTTCAATACAATTTGTCGTACCCTCGTGGCAGAGTTAATTAATCTAGTGACAATACATCGTAGAATGGCCAATCCAACAAACAGACCCACTAGGATTATTAAACCGTATATAGCAAGGTGAATGAACCATTGTCCCCAACCTTTGAGTCTCCAGTCTCCCATGTCCACCCTTCCCAAACGGATCCCTTTCGGTACCTGTATCCTGCCTCTCGGATCGTTTCCCTATACTCATTAATGTGGGAAGCCATGTCTGACATATTAATTGATGCATCTGGGATATATGTGCAGCATTTGGAGCCAATTAAAGCGCGTCTCCCCTTTCCTTCTGTTCGGATCGCTGTCTCTGTGGTTAATAGTACCAAGTATGGTCCAGTCCACTGGGGCTGGAGTTTCTCTTCCTTCCACGACTTGATCAGGTCCCAATCACCAGCATTGACAGGATGGTTGGGGAAGTCCAGAGGAGGGTTCTGGGCCAGCAGACCCTCAGCTTTTAGATCTGCAAGGGAATGAGAAACTGCCAGTAAATAATTCCTTAAAAACACATCATTACTTTCAACCATAGCTCTACCCTCTACCTGACCCAACTATGGGAGTCCAAATAACATCTCGTATGGGGATACCCTGATATCTTGTCGTGTGGCTGTCCAAATTCTGAGAAGAGCAATTGGTAGGCACTTGATCCAGGGTAATTTAGTCTCTTCTCTTAGTTTTGCAATTTGCATCTTTAAAGTCGCATTCATTCGCTCCACCCTCCCCGAACTCTGTGGATGCCATGGTATATGCAGTTTCCATTCTATCCTTAACGCCTCACAGGCCAAACTTTGGATCTTAGAAGCAAAGTGAGTTCCCCACTCTGAATCAATGCTATTCCATACCGGGGTATGATTTGTTCCAAAATAATCTTCACTACTACTGGTTCAGTAGCACTAACGGTGGGGAACGCCTCGACCCATCTTGTGAAGTGGTCCACTATTACCAGCAGGAATTTCCATTGCTGGATTTTAGGGAGTTCAGTGAAATCCACTTGTATTTGTTGGAACGGTCAGATCGCCAGAGGCTGCCCTCCTCCAGGCATAGTTCTCATAACTTTTCTATTGACCTTTAAGCAGATCACGCAGCGAACCACTGTCTGCTTCGCTAAGGTATATACTTCTCTGCAAGCATAGATTCATTAAAAGGCATCACACAGTGCTTGAGCTGCCCAGTGTAATCGTGAGTGTAATTCTCCTGGTAGTTGTCTGGTGATCTCCTTATTCAACAATTGTCTCTCATCGGGGAGCCACCATCTTCTGTCGTCCGTCTTCTTCACTCCCATCTTTTCCATTTGTTCCTCATCAGAGAGGCACCTTCTTCAGCCCTTCTCTGAGGGGTATCAATGTCCTCATGTGTACTGTTCGTGATTCCGCCACCTGCTGGGCCACTTCATCAGCCATCCGATTTCCTCAGGCCTCTGGTGAGATTCCCTTCTGGTGCCCCGGCACATGTTCTATAGCAATTCGTTCTGGCTTAAGTAATGCTTCCAGAGTCTTCTCGAGTAGTTGTTCGTGGGGTAATTTTTTCCTCTTGCTGGTATCATCTCCCACTCCTTCCAGATCTTCCCAAACCTGTGTACCACTCCGAAAGCGTATCTTGAATCCTTGCATATGGTACCCTCTTGCCGCTCCAACAGTTCCAAGACTCTCATCAGGGCATACAGCTCGCAGGACTGAGCGGACCAACTCCCGGGCAGACGCTTGGCCTTCACCTCGGTTCTGATGACCCCATCGACAATGGAATATCCACTGTATCTCTTTCAATCCATGCAGATTGACGAGCCATCTACGAACCACCGGTGTCCTTCCGAGAGGGGCTCCTCTTTCAGGTCGTCTCGACTTTTCGTCTGCAGCTCTACCACCTCACTGCAATCATGTCCTGAATCTTCTGGTTCCCTATCTTCTTCTGATGAGTATAGGAACTGGGAAGGGTTCAGGCTTTTATCTGTAACAATGGTTAAGTCATCCCTTTCCATCAAGATTGCCTCATACTTCAGAATTCTCGAGTCCATCAACCATCTATGGGACTTCTGAGTCAGGATTGTGGTAACTGTGTGGGGAGTGAACACAACCAGACTTCCTCTGAAGATAAATTTTTGACTTTCTTCAAACAGTATAGACAAGGCCGCGACCGCTTGAATACATTCTGGCCACCCTCATGACACTGGGTCTAACATCTTCAAGAGAAAAGCCACCGGTTGCCTTTGTCCTCCTCTTTTTTGAGTCATCACTCCCAAGGCTACCCCTTTCTCCACATTTACGAACAAGTGGAAGGGCTGGTTAATCGCAGGCAAAGCCAGGACTGGAGCATTAATCAAATCGTTCTTCAAGTGAGCAAATTCCTGCTGTTCCGCAGTGCTCCACTCCACCTTTTCTTTTTCTCCTCCCAGCTTGTCATATAAAAATCGGACTTTCTATGCGTATTTATCTATCCACAATCGGCAATACCCAATTAATCTGAGGAACTTCGTTATCTCCTCCTGATTTTTAGGTATAGGCAGACCTGTGATGCCAGCAATTCGTTCAGGTCCGATCCGCCTCCTTCCCCGGCTAATCAAATGTCCCAGATACTTTACTTCTTGTTCCACAAATTGTTCTTGGAAACTCTTAAATCCTTTTACCCTAGGAAGTTTAGTAACTTAATGGTAGACTCACGAACTTCACCTTTCTCAGCTCCCGATATTAATAGGTCGTCTACATATTGTATTAGCCGTGTCTCTGGGGTGCCTGAATGCCCTCTAATACCTGCTCTAAGATTTGTTCTAATAGGTTGGAGGATTCTGTCAACTCTTGGTGGAGGACTGTCCATTGATACTGCTGTTTTCTTCCCGATTGAGGGTCTTCCCATGCGAACGTGAACAAGTCCAGACTATCCTCATCCAAGGGCAATTCCAAAAGGCATCCTTCAAATCTACCACACTGAACCAGTCGTGATCGGGGGAAATTTGATTCAGTGGGGTATAAGGGTTTGGGACTACTGGGTGTTGGGTCTGGACAATCTTGTTTAATTCTCGAGGGTCCTGGACCAAGCGGAAAGTCCCATCCGCTTTCCGTACAGCGAGGACTGGGGTGTTATAGGGGGACATGCAGCTTTACTAGCACTCCACCCCGCAGCAAATTTTCAATGACTGGCTGAAGGCCCCTTCGTCCCCCCACAGAAATGGAATACTGTCTCACCCGCACTGGACAGAACCCCTCCTGTAGGGTTATTTTGAGTGGGATTATCTGTAATACCCCCATTGTTTCCTTCTCCGGCCCAGACACGGTTCTCAATGTCCCGGATATCCTCTTCCTTCAAGGGGTACAGCCACAACATTATGCATCCTCCTACTGGGGTGGTTCCTACTCCCAGTCTAATCTGCAGGTCTCGTCCCATCAAATTTACCCCAGCTTGGGGAACCAGAATCAAATCCTCGACCACCTCCCTATCCTTGTACTTTACACATACTCCCTTGATCAGAGGGGTTTCCATGACTCTCCCACCTACTCCCGATATTTTAATATTTTCTTTCCCCACCGACATGTCTCATTGGGCTTGAATCACACTGGATCCCTCCACTCCATAAATACTACTGCAAATGCTACTTCTTCTTCTTGGGGTCCTAATTTCAGGTTTACCAGGGGTTCCTGTTGATATCCAATTGACCCCAAAGGGGGGAAATGCTGACACCCCTATTCCTCATCTTCCATCAGAGTCTCTCTCTTCCACTTTGGGCATTCTCACTTCAGATGCCCTTCTTCATCTGGGGTCTCAGGGGTCCCATCCTCCAAACTCCCCCTCTTTCTTGCTCTCTTCTTCCTCCTCTCATCATGCCTTTCCCCTTTTCGGGGCTGACTGCCTCTCGCGTTCCCACTTTCTTTCCACAACTTGCTCCACTGCTTGCTTTATCATTTTCACATTTCCCTTCTGTTTCTCCTCATCTCTCCAGACATATACCTTCTGGGCTTCTCTTAACAACTGATCCAGAGACTTCTCATTCCAATCCTCCATCTTTTCTAATTTCTTTTTAATATCGGGCCAGGATTTTGTCACAAAGTTTGCCCGAAGGAGTTGCTGCCCTGCCTCCGAGTCTGGATTCACACCGGAATATTGCTGCATGAAAGCTACGGATACTTCCTCTTTTATTTGATGATTTTCAAAAGCCTGCTTGAAATTTTGACTCTTTAGAACCAATTCTCTATCCGATCTCTCAAATCCCGCATGTTCCTCCTCCCCTCCTCCTGTTGCTTGTCCCAGTTTGGCTGAACAATGGGGAATTTAACCTCTGCCGCAGCTCCCTGTTGGTCTCGTGGGGGGATGCTCTTTTTCCCAAATCCTCATTCCTGCCTGCCATATCATTTATCTTGCTTCCGCAGTAAAGTTCCCAATATCGATTGCATTTAACCCCAGGTATAGATGTTAGGTCCCAGGAATTGATAAAATTGTTCAGCCAAGCCTAAAGAGTCCTCTAAGAGACTTTTCATCTCTTTCTTGAAATTTCTTACTTCCGCACTGGTGAGCGGAACATTAACAAATCCCAAAGCCCCTTCTCCTATCAGGACCTCTATAAGACGGAACATTTGTAAGTTGGCTTGGGCTGTTTCTTTCTAAGGGGAGTGATTTTATATCATCCTGTAATATCTCCACCTCACCCCTTCTCTTTCACCCAAATTCTTCATGTCTGTCTGAACTCCCCAGTCCTGCCTCCTCCAGCTCCGGGGCACAGGCCTCTACCACCCCACCGGACTCTCTCACTCGTTGGCGATCATTGGGAGGGACTTCGCCATCATCCTTGCTGATTCTCCCCTCCCCTCTGACTGTCATATGGCGGAGGCAGGTAATTCAATGGATCCCAAAGTGGTGGAACTACCTTTTTGTTTTTTGTGGTGACCTTAAACAACTCGGTCACCCAGATCCAACATGCCGCATAATCTGATTCTTCCAGATCAAAAGGGATTCTTGTATTTAATTTCTAACATATCCAATCTTCATCTGACCGCAGTTGTGGCCACCAAACTGAGGATACCAGAATCGGAGTCTGAGGCCATTTGTAATAACAGAACTTTA
Source organism: Narcine bancroftii (assembly GCF_036971445.1). Classification (NCBI taxonomy): domain Eukaryota; kingdom Metazoa; phylum Chordata; class Chondrichthyes; order Torpediniformes; family Narcinidae; genus Narcine; species Narcine bancroftii. The sequence goes on along the minus strand of NC_091474.1, from coordinate 236,660,002 downwards.
TCATAGTTTCTTTAGTTTTCCCCTTGGTTCTTCCCCAACCCCAGTTCCCTAGCATCCGCCCCATTGGACTATCCAGTGGTATGTCAGCTCTGGGACCCCCATTCCGGGGTCCCTTCTTCTCCCGGGATTCATCAGTCCTGGTACACTAATTACCCATTTTCCTCCCTGTCAGATTGAAAATCCCTGACAAACTACCCCCAGTCACCCAAGTAATACTTAATAGTCAATTTTCTTACCCGGGTCCTGTACACAAGAGTCTCCCAATTGAACTACTCCTCCTGCCGGAGTTCCCCGTGGTTCTCCAGAGTCTCCTGTCCAGATATCACTTGCTCAAACTGCTGTCGGCAAGCAAGGAAATTAGAGACCACTGAAATCAGTGGGGTGCACCTTCTTGTCCTTCAGTAGCCAGTCGCCAAGCGGTGGGAGTTGCGATCCTGGACGAGTCCCCAAGTTTGTGAAATACAGCGTGTTCACAAGCACTACTCAGGAGACAAAGTCTTGGAGAACAAGTTTGACTTTATTTTGGGTCTGCAGAGCCAGGTGTCTCTTAATCCCAAGACTCACCGGAGGTCCAGAATCATCACTCTTCTGTATAGTCCCGCACTCGACATCACCACACCTTCTTTTAGTCTTTTCCAATCAGAATTTCAATACCTTACAACTTTCCCCTTTTCCCTCCCACCCCTGCAGATACCACATAGTCCCTCCCTCAACATACATCATATGTTATGTTAATTAGACAGTCTCATCATTAGGGGTGTCTAAGTTAACATTCACGTCTTTATTAAGCAAGCGCAATGGTTACTGTGGGGTACCCTAGGTCACCGTGCCAGTCCGAACCAGACTCTTTTATCCTTGAAACTTCTGGCCCATTAGTTTGTACTGTCTATTCTCAAGCTCTAATCTACATATTTTGCATTCCATCACCTTTCACAGAATGGTGTTAGTTTAATCATCTCCAACCATTTTTCAGTTTGAAATCTGCCAGACAATAGTCATGCCATCTGCAAACTTGTAGATTGAGTTGGAGTGGGTTTTGGCCATGTAGTTATGAGCACATTTCAGGGATAGACCCAGGAGCGGAGTACCCATAGCACAGAAACAGGCCCTTCTGGTCCTGCACATCGCAACCAGAGCAACTGTAGATGGTGGAAGTTTGAGCAAGCAACGAGAGGCTGGAGGGTAACCCAGCAGATCAGACAGTATCCATGATGCCTGGCTCATTGGGTCATTCCAGCTTCTCATGAATTATTAACTCTGTTTCCCTCTCCGCAGGTGATGTATGACTTGCTAAGAGTTCACAACACTGATTTTTTTTTAATAAACCCAAAGGTTATGCTTTCATTTGGTGCTCATGGGGCACCACTGTTAAGGATTATCATGGAGGAGGTGAGGTCGCTAATCCTCTCTGGTTGCGATGTGCAGGACTAGATGGGCCTATTTCTGTGCTATAACATTCTATGGTTTTATGGCTAAGCTTCGAGGGAAAGCCTCTCAAACATTAAATTGTAGCATCCAAAAGGGGACCTCACGCCTGCTCATTATGTCCTTGAAACTGGTGGTACAGGTTTTCAAAATGTGTGCCTGATAGAGGGGAGGGATGGATCTTTAAAGTTGTTGGCAGAGTCGATGGAGAAGAGGATGACGTGTGATGGATTCAGCTGTATTCATAGCTCTCCACAGGTCTTGTGCCTGCACCAAGCTGCGATGCACCCAGACTGAATACTTTCTATTACCCACTAAAAGAGAACATACAAAAGGGTACAAAAGGCTCACGGAAATAACATCAAAAAGAATAAGAGATTATAAATCCATAGGGTACAGGCCATTTGGCCCATCAAATCTGTCCCTGCCATTTCATCACAGCTGATTTACTACCCATTTTGAACCCATTGTCCTGCCTTCTCCCCATCACCTTGGATTCCCTTATATTTAGCCATGTCACGGTCATCATGACATGCAGGTTATTCGGCCCCTTGCGTCCATGCTGACCGTTGAGCACCTACCTACGCTACAGTGATCCCGGTTCGAATCCAGCGCTGACCGTACATCCTCCCCGTGTCTGCGTGGGTGCTCTGGTTTCCTCCCACCCTCCAAAACGTAGGTTAATGTGAGTGTCATTGGGCGGCACAGGTTTTAATGGGCGGAATGGGCTTCTGCCATGCTGTAAATAAAAACAAAATCCTATACTAGTTTGGGGAAAATTTCCCAAACTTAGCCCCCTTTTGGATGCTACAAATCAATGTTTGAGAGGCTTTCCCTCGAAGCTTAGCCATAGAACCATAGAACGTCATAGCACAGAAACAGGCCCTTCTGGTCCTGCACATCGCAACCAGAGCAACTGTAGATGGTGGAAGTTTGAGCAAGCAATGAGAGGCTGGAGGGTAACCCAGCAGATCAGACAGTATCCATGATGCCTGGCTCATTGGGTCATTCCAGCTTCTCATGAATTATTAACTCTGTTTCCCTCTCCGCAGGTGATGTATGACTTGCTAAGAGTTCACAACACTGATTTTTTTTTAATAAACCCAAAGGTTATGCTTTCATTTGGTGGAAAGGTTAACAGAGAATTTCTAACAAGTTCTGAGTGGATAACTAATTTCCACTGGCATTACAAAAGATCTTCTGTTTATGCCTGTCACAGGAGGTTTGGGGAACACAAAAGCTGCACAAGCTGGGATCATAAAGCAGGCAAAGAATCGTTGCAGGAAGTCAGAGGGTCAGAGAGCATCCGTGGGTCGGAGTGGAGTTTTAATGAAGGCCTCCGACCCAAAGTGATGCCTGACCATTTCTACCCATGGATGGTGTCTGACCTGCTGAGTTGCTCCAGCGATACTAGTTTGCCTGCTGCAGAGATCTAGGAGTTTCCCTCCTCCCCGCTTGGACTAGGCACAGAACATAAAATCCTTTTCCATAAATTGACCTCTGATGAATAAGTTATGAAGAGCATAACAGAGGTTTGTTGACAACAGGTTCTTACTTACTTCAAATAAAAGACACATGAAGAGGGAGGAATAGAAAGTATCCATCGTTAGTATTGCAGAATTTTCCAAACTGTTTGTATATGTAGTGTGAGCTTTGTGGTTTCATGTCATAAAACCCAGCATGTTCCAGTGTTCATGTTTTCCACTGGAACACACATTTCTGTAAGATTTTTGGAATTGACTGGAGATCAATGGAAGAATTCTGATTGAATGTCAGTTCCACAGCCGAGGAGGTCTTCCTCTAAATCTATAATGGTGCCTTATACTCCTGTATCTTGTCATCGAACATAGAAAATCGCAGCAAACTACAGACCCTTCAGCCCACGATGATGGAAACCTACTCCACAACAATCTAGTTTTTCGTTATCTCACACCCTTCTATCACCTCACACCTTTCTATCACCTCACACCCTCTATTACCTCACACCCTCTATTACCTCACACCCTCTATTACCTCACACCCTCTATTACCTCACACCCTCTATTACCTCACACCCTCTATTATCTCACACACTTCTATTACCTCACACCCTCTATTACCTCACACCCTCTATTACCTCACACCCTCTATTACCTCACACCCTCTATTACCTCACACCCTCTATTACCTCACACCCTCTATTACCTCACACCCTCTATCACCTCACACCCTCTATTACCTCACACCCTCTATTACCTCACACCCTCTATTATCTCACACACTTCTATTACCTCACACCCTCTATTACCTCACACCCTCTATTACCTCACACCCTCTATTACCTCACACCCTCTATCACCTTACACCCTCTATTACCTCACACCCTCTATTATCTCACACACTTCTATTACCTCACACCCTCTATTACCTCACACCCTCTATTACCTCACACCCTCTATTACCTCACACCCTCTATTACCTCACACCCTCTATCACCTCACACCCTCTATTACCTCACACCCTTCTATTACCTCACACCCTCTATTACCGCACATCCTTCTATTACCTCACACCCTTTATTACCTTACATACTTCTATTACCTCACACCCTCTATTACCTTACACCCTTCTATTACCTCACACCATCTATTACCTCACACCCTCTATTATCTCACACACTTCTATTACCTCACACCCTCTATTACCTCACACCCTCTATTACCTCACACCCTCTATTACCTCACACCCTCTATTATCTCACTCACTTCTATTACCTCACACCCTCTATTACCTCACACCCTCTATTACCTCACACCCTCTATTACCTCACACCCTCTATTACCTCACATCCTTCTATTACCTCACACCCTTTATTACCTTACATACTTCTATTACCTCACACCCTCTATTACCTCACACCCTCTATTACCTTACATACTTCTATTACCTCACACCCTTTATTACTTCACACCCTCTATTATCTCACACCCTTCTATTACCTCACAACCCTCTATTACCTCACATCCACTATTACCGCACATCCTCTATTTTTCTTACATCTATGTCCCTATGTGAGTCTTTTGAATGTCCCCATTGTACCAGACTGCACCACCACACGCGGCAATGCCTTCCAGGAATGCACAACTCCGAGTGAAAAAACATACCTTGAACATCTACCCTAAACCTTCCCCTTCTCACCTTAAGCTGATTTTCTCTGGTATTTGCTACTGTCAGCGCCAGGAAAAGGACCTGGCTGTCCACCCGATCTGAGCCTCTCATCACTTGTGCAGTATACCTCTGGTCAATTCCGAGACATCCTTAAATTGGACTTAACTCTTTCAGGTATTTTTCCATGAGTGAAAATGCAGGGTGAGGTTGCCTGAATTATTGTTTTTTTATTAATTTACAGGATGTTGGGTATTGCATGACTTGTACTTCCTTAATTACCTCTTGACCTGAACATCTCATGAGTCAACCGCATTTTAAATGTTATTTATTTTTTATTTATTCATACAGATCGGTAACAGCCCCTTCCATCCCAAGACCCCATGCTCTCCAAATGCACCAATTAGCCTACATATATTTTGAAGGATAGAAGGAAACTGGAGCACCCAGAGGAGACCCACTCAGAACATACAAAGTACAACAGGGAGAACATTGATGGGGATGTAGTCAAGCATGGCCCCTGGTTAAGGACAGCTGATTTCCTTCCAAGAAAATGATAGTGAACCAGATGGTTAAACCCCTCAGGGCCTTGACAATCCTTCAGCAATTCAGGCAATCTCACCAGGCACATTAACAGCACCTATTTTCGTTTGGTGGACTTCATTTGGTGCTTATCATGAGGTTTCCCCTTTGGGGAAACAAACTCACACTCCTCACCTCCTGCCCTTTCAATGTGCTCTGGCTCTATGACCACACTTTCACCAAGACTCACTCCCACAGCTAGGGTTTACTCCTCTCCATTGTTAACGCACAGTTACTGACCCATAGCATAATGGCGGCACTATTACAGCACCACATCCTGGGTGTGAATATGGCATTGTCTGTAAGGAATTTGTCTGTCCTTCACGTGACCACGATCCAAAGACATTCAGGGTTTGTAGTGGACAGAGCAGAACTTGTGGGCCAGAAGGGTCTGTCACCGTGCTGAATCACTAACTTAAAAAAAAATATATAATCCAAAGGAACTTTCAAACTCTGCACAGTCAGCACTGAATTGAGCCGGGTCTTCAGCACAGTGAGCTGACAGCTTTGCTACCTGCACTGCTATTTTACTGAAAGTATATGTTAAGCATTTTGCTTTAGAGTTTTTATAGAAACATAGAAAACATAGAAGATAGGAGCAGGAGTAGGTCATTCGACCCTTCGAGCCTGCTCCGCCATTCAACGAGATCATGGCTGATCTTAAAGTTCAGTACCCCGTCCCCGCCTTCTCTCCGTAACCTTTAATACCCTTATATTGAAGAAATAGATCTAATTCCCTCTTAAATAGATTTAATGAACCTGCCTCTACTGCCCTCTGTGGCAATGAATTCCACAGATTCACCACCCTCTGGGTATAGAAATTCCTCCTCATCTCGGTCCTAAATGGTTTGCCTATTATCCTCAAACCATGGCCCCGGGTTCTGGATTTTCCCATCATTCGAAACACCCCATCTGCATCCATTCTGTCCAGTCCTGCCGGAATTTTATAGGTCTCTATGAGATCCCCTCTCAATCTTCTAAACTCCAGCGAGTACAATCCCAATTTGCGCAATCTTTCCTCATAAGTCATTCCTGCCATTCCAGGTATCAGCCTGGTGAATCGCCTCTGCACTCCCTCCATTGCAAGAACATCCTTCCTTAGATAAGGTGACCAAAACTGCACACAATACTCCAGGTGGGGTCTCATCAAGGCCCTGTAAAGCTGCAGTAAGGTATCCTTGTTCCTCTACTCAAACCCTCTTGATATGAAGGCCAACATACCATTTGCCTTTTTAACCGCCTGCTGTACCTGCATGCTCGCCTTCAGAGACTGATGTACAAGTACCCCTAGGTCTCTCTGCACTTCCCCATCTCTCAATCTATTGCCATTCAAATAGTAATCTGCCCTCCGGTTTGTATTACCAAAGTGGATAACCTCACATTTATCCACATTGTAGTGCATTTGCCATGGATCTGCCCAGTCCCTCAATTTATCCAAATCACACTGGAGCTTCCTGACCCCCTCTTCCGTGCACACAACCCCTCCTAGCTTAGTGTCATCTGCAAATATGGAGATATTACATCCAATCCCCTCATCCAGATCATTAATGTAAATTGTGAACAGCTGGGGTCCCAGTACAGATCCCTGTGGCACCCCACTGGTCACCGCCTGCCACTCAGAAAACGAGCCATTTATCCCAACTCTCTGTCTTCTACCTGCCAGCCAGTTCTCAATCCACATCAATACTTTGCCCCCAATCCCATGAGCCTTGATTTTGGAAGCCAGTCGTTTATGCGGGACCTTATCGAAGGCCTTTTGGAAGTCCAGGTACACCACATCCACTGGCTCTCCCCCATCTATTTTACTTGTCACCATCTCAAAGAATTCCAATAGATATGTCAAGCACGATTTACCTTTTGTAAATCCATGTTGACTCCGTCCGATCCCTTCTCTGCTAGTCATATGCTCCGCTATTACATCCTTAATAATGGATTCCATCATTTTGCCCACTACTGCTGGCATGCTGGAACATCAGAACCATGCTAGACAAGGCTGACAGCCACCGACCTGAACGTCGGTCTGCCCTCATTGCACATGAACTCCTCAGACTTGACATCGACATAGCCGCTCTCAGTGAAGTCCGCCTGGCAGATGTAGGCAGCCTCCAAGAACGCGGCATGGGCTACACACTCTACTGGTCTGGCAAGCCTTCGGATGAACGACGCCTGTCTGATGTAGGCTTCATGGTCAAGAACTTCATTGCCACCAAACTCGAAAACCTTCCGACAGGCCACTCAGACCGAATCATGTCCATGCGACTCCCCCTTCAAAACAAGCGTTGCATCACCCTCATCAGTGTCTATGCTCCAACCCTCCAGGTGGAACCAGCAGAAAAGGACAAGTTCTACACTGACCTGTGCAACCTCATCCAACGCACCCCTACAGCCGACAAGGTTGTCATCCTTGGCGACTTCAACGCACGCGTCGGCAAAGACTCAGAAACCTGGCCAGGAATCCTGGGCAAGCATGGCGTCGGCAAGTGCAACGACAATGGGCGCCTCCTGTTGGAGCTCTGCGCAGAACAGCGGCTTGTCATTACAAACACCCTTTTTCAGCAAAGGGACAGCCTGAAGACCACCTGGATGCATCCCCGATCCAAACACTGGCACCTCCTGGACTACGTCCTGGTGCGAGAAAGTGACAAATGAGATGTGCTCCACACCAGGGTCATGCCCAGCGCGGAATGCCACACTGACCACCGGCTGGTTCGCTGCAAGCTCAACCTTCACTTCAAGCCAAAGCCCAGGAACAGTAGGGCCCACAGAAAGAGGTTCAATGTTGGAAACCTGCAGTCAGACGAAGCGAGAGGAAACTTCCAGGCAAACCTCAAAGCAAAGCTCGACGATGCAATCTGCCTCACGGACTCATCCCCTGAAACCCTCTGGGATCAGTTGAAGACTACCATACTGCAATCCACTGAAGAGGTACTGGGCTTCTCCTCGAGGAAAAACAAGGACTGGTTCGACGAAAACAGCCAGGAAATCCAGAAGCTGCTGGCAAAGAAGCGAGCTGCCCACCAGGCTCACCTTACAAAGCCATCCTGTCCAGAGAAGAAACAAGCCTTCCGTCGCGCATGCAGCCATCTTCAGCGCAAACTCCGGGAGATCCAAAATGAATGGTGGACTAGCCTCGCCAAGTGAACCCAGCTCAGCGCGGACATTGGCGACTTCAGGGGTTTCTATGAGGCTCTAAAGGCTGTGTACGGCCCCTCACCCCAAGACCAAAGCCCGCTGCGCAGCTCAGACGGCAAAGTCCTCCTCAGCGACAAGATCTCCATCCTCAACCGATGGTCAGAACACTTCCAATCTCTTTTCAGTGCAACCGCTCAGTCCAAGATTCCGCCCTGCTCCAGCTCCCTCAACAGCCCCTAAGGCTAGAGCTGGATGAGGTCCTCACCCTGGATGAGACATATAAGGCAATCGAACAACTGAAAAGTGGCAAAGCAGCAGGTATGGATGGAATCCCCCCAGATGTCTGGAAGGCTGGCGGCAAAACTCTGCATGTCAAACTACATGAGTTTTTCAAGGTTTGTTGGGACCAAGGAAAACTGCCTCAGGACCTTCGTGATGCCACCATCATCACCCTGTACAAAAACAAAGGCGAGAAATCAGACTGCTCAAACTACAGGGGAATCACGCTGCTCTCCATTGCAGGCAAAATCTTCGCTAGGATTCTCCTAAATAGAATAATACCTAGTGTCGCCGAGAATATTCTCCCAGAATCACAGTGCGGCTTTCGCGCAAACAGAGAAACTACTGACATGGTCTTTGCCCTCAGACAGCTCCAAGAAAAGTGCAGAGAACAAAACAAAGGACTCTACATCACCCTTGTTGACCTCACCAAAGCCTTCGACACCGTGAGCAGGAAAGGGCTTTGGCAAATACTAGGGCGCATCGGATGCCCCCCAAAGTTCCTCAACATGATTACCCAACTGCACGAAAACCAACAAGGTCGGGTCAGATACAGCAATGAGCTCTCTGAACCCTTCTCCATTAACAATGGCGTGAAGCAAGGCTGTGTTCTCGCACCAACCCTCTTTTCAATCTTCTTCAGCATGATGCTGAACCAAGCCATGAAAGACCCCAACAATGAAGACGCTGTTTACATCCGGTACCGCACGGATGGCAGTCTCTTCAATCTGAGGCGCCTGCAAGCTCACACCAAGACACAAGAGAAACTTGTCCATGAACTACTCTTTGCAGACGATGCCGCTTTAGTTGCCCATTCAGAGCCAGCTCTTCAGCGCTTGACGTCCTGCTTTGCGGAAACTGCCAAAATGTTTGGCCTGGAAGTCAGCCTGAAGAAAACTGAGGTCCTCCATCAGCCAGCTCCCCACCATGACTACCAGCCCTCCCACATCTCCATCGGGCACACAAAACTCAAAACGGTCAACCAGTTTACCTATCTTGGCTGCACCATTTCATCAGATGCAAGGATCGACAATGAGATAGACAACAGACTCGCCAAGGCAAATAGCGCCTTTGGAAGACTACACAAAAGAGTCTGGAAAAACAACCAACTGAAAAACCTCACAAAGATAAGCGTATACAGAGCCGTTGTCATACCCACACTCCTGTTCGGCTCCAAATCATGGGTCCTCTACCGGCATCACCTACGGCTCCTAGAACGCTTCCACCAGCGTTGTCTCCGCTCCATCCTCAACATTCATTGGAGCGCTTTCATCCCTAACGTCGAAGTACTCGAGATGGCAGAGGTCGACAGCATCGAGTCCATGCTGCTGAAGATCCAGCTGCGCTGGGTGGGTCACGTCTCCAGAATGGAGGACCATCGCCTTCCCAAGATCGTGTTATATGGCGAGCTCTCCACTGGCCACCGTGACAGAGGTGCACCAAAGAAAAGGTACAAGGACTGCCTAAAGAAATCTCTTGGTGCCTGCCACATTGACCACCGCCAGTGGGCTGATATCGCCTCAAACCGTGCATCTTGGCGCCTCACAGTTTGGCGGGCAGCAACCTCCTTTGAAGAAGACCGCAGAGCCCACCTCACTGACAAAAGGCAAAGGAGGAAAAACCCAACACCCAACCCCAACCAACCAATTTTCCCCTGCAACCGCTGCAACCGTGTCTGCCTGTCCCGCATCGGACTTGTCAGCCACAAACGAGCCTGCAGCTGACGTGGACTTTTACCCCCTCCATAAATCTTCATCTGCGAAGCCAAGCCAAAGAAGAAAAGAATGGATTCCATCATTTTGCCCACTACTGATGTAAGACTCACCGGCTGATAATTCCCCGCTTTTTCTCTACCCCCCTTTTTAAATAGTGGGGTAACATTAGCTACCCTCCAATCCATGGGTACTGATCCTGAGTCTATCGAGTTCTGAAAAATAATTCTTAAAGCATTTGCTATCTGAATGGCCACTTCCTTAAGTACCCTAGGATGTAGATTATCAGGCCTTTGGGATTTATCTGCCTTCAATCCCATCAATTTCCCCAAGACCATGTCCTTAGAGATACTGATTTCTTTCGGTTCCTCCCTTGCATTAGTCTCTATGTTTCCCAACATCCTTGGGAGGTTATTTGTATCCTCTCTTGTGAAAACAGAACTAAAGTAAGAATTTAATTGGTCTGCCATTTCCTTATTCCCCATTATATATTCCCCTGATTCCGACTACAAAGGACCTACTCTGGATTTCACCAATCTTTTCCTCTTGACATATTTATAAAAGCTTTTGCAGTCGGTTTTTATATTTGCCGCCAGCTTACTTTCGTAATTTATTTTTGCCCTCTTGATTAATCCCTTTGTCCTCCTTTGGTGCATCTTGAACTGCTCCCAGTCTTCAGTTGTGGTACTTTTTTTGGCCAATTGATATGCTCTCTCTTTGGACCCAATGCTGTCTCTAATTTCCCTTGTTATCCACGGTTGAGTCACCTTTTTTGGTTTATTTTTATGCCAAACCGGTATAAACGATTTTTGCAATTTCTCCATTAGATCTGTGAATGCTTTCCATTGTCTATCCACCGTCAACTCCCCCATAAACACCACCCAATCAATCTTACTCAACTCCCGTCTCATACCATCATAATTCCCTTTATTTAAATTCAGGACCTTAGTCTCCATCTTTTACAAGCATAATCATTATTACAGAGACTAACTTTTTATTTTACGTTAATTTGAACTGAAATTTACCAGCTGTCTTAGTGGGATTCAAGCTCATCTCTCTAGATCAAAGATCCAAATCTCCCAACGTTAATCCTGTAAAGTGACCACTATCTAGTTGGCCTCAAATGTTGTAATTTATTTAACTTGATTGCTGAAGTCAATTATTAATGCTTTATCAAAGTACACACCTCGAAATCAGCAATAAGAGAATAACTTGGAAACACTTAGCAAGTTGGAAAGAAAAGATCTGGGAGATTATTGGTGTGAGTATCGGCCCACGGACCAGGAAATGGCCGTCAGACACGACGATTGAGCAAGCAGCCCACGGGACGTGAGACCCGCTCCCATAGGCTGCAGTAATAGCAGCTGAATCATTGAGGTCATTGAGATGAGGCAGATTGGAAGGGCTGAAGGGCAGGTTAATATTCTGTACTGTTCTGTGGTTCATCTTGGCTTTCCAATCCATCCTTGGCAATCTTTCACTCCCTTGTTTATCAAGTATCTATCTCTGTTTTAACACTCAATATCTCTACTTCCACCACCCTTCAAAGCTCATAAAACCTCTAAAGGGGTAAAAAAAAATTCCCACACCTCTTTCTCAGACTTGCTGTTTTCAAATAATGACTTTTCGTTCTCCAGTCTCTTACACAAAAGGAAACATCCTTTCCACATCCACCCTGTTAAGACTTCAGGGTTTTATCTTTCAATCAAGTATCTTCTTGCTCTTCTTTACAGATACCTAAGACACACCTGTCCAGGCTCTCTGCATAAAACAGCCCACCCAAACCAGCATTTTTCTAAAAATGTTCCACGTTAAAATTCAGGATACTGTTCATCAATCTCACAGCCTGTGGGAGAAGCTATTCCCCATCCTGGCAGACCTGATTCTGTTGTTCTTGTATCTCCTTCTTAATGGTAATGGGTTGAAGATACTGTGCGCTGGATGGATAGGGTCTTCTATAAATCCTTGAGCAATATTTAGAGACTGCTATGAGTAAATGCCATCAACAAAAGAAAGGAGACCCCAGTGATCTTCTCAGCTGCTTTATTGGTCCTCTGGAAAGACTTTCCGTCTGATGCTTTGTAGCTATCACACTACACAATGATGCAGCCAGTCTGGACATGGTATTTAAACCTTCATGCAGTAACACCAGATGTGGTGAGGCATTAGTCCCTCTCTCTCTCTCTCTCTCTCTCTCTCTCGGTATTTGCCAACATGAAAATGACCTGTTTGTTTA